>NC_056748.1:75332841-75542841 GCF_019279795.1 Protopterus annectens | reverse complement strand
AACCAGGTATGCCAAAAGTTAACATTAGCAGTTTAATTGCAAAAACTTCTAAGGACAGGATAATTTTCAATATTCTATATTCTTCAGCTAGAATAGCAGAAAGTCCTAATGATGGACAAGTCTAAGATCTTAGACTTCCAAATGGGTTTAAAGTAAAATTGTTAGATTTGGAATTGGGTGGCGATTTCAGAAATACTAACTGCCAGAATAAAGGAACAATTAGTAAGTCAATCCAAACAGAACTGACAGTACATACTTTTAAAATTGCTGATTTGAACAACGTGGTAGAGATCTACAGAAAATTTTGAGTAAACAGGGAAGGGAATGAAATGGAAGAACAAGGGAGAAATGCCAAATCTACTGCTATAAGGGCAGCAAGCCTCCAAATAAAGCAAACATGAAAATCACAAAAAAAAAAAATACAATTCTAAAAGTAGGCAGCAGTGGATGTCAAACTGTATAACTGTGCTTCCTTATTCCTTAGCCTTTCCTTTTGCTTTATGAATAAAGATTCAGAAGGTCTATGGAAACCCTAAGGAACCAGGAAACAAATATACTAACTAAAATAGGTAAGAATCACATTCAGAAAAGCAAATTACTAACTAAAATAGGTAAGAATCACATTCTGAAAAGCAAATTACTAACTAAAATAGGTAAGAATCACATTCAGAAAAGCAAATTACTAACTAAAATAGGTAAGAATCGCATTCAGAAAAGCAAGTATACTAACTAAAATAGGTAAGAATCACATTCAGAAAAGCAAATTACTAACTAAAATAGGTAAGAATCGCATTCAGAAAACAAATATACTAACTAAAATAGGTAAGAATCACATTCAGAAAAGCAAATTACTAACTAAAATAGGTAAGAATCACATTCAGAAAAGCAAATTACTAACTAAAATAGGTAAGAATCATATTCAGAAAAGCAAATTACTAACTAAAATAGGTAAGAATCGCATTCAGAAAAGCAAATTACTAACTAAAATAGGTAAGAATCACATTCAGAAAAGCAAATTACTAACTAAAATAGGTACGAATCACATTCAGAAAAGCAAATTACTAACTAAAATAGGTAAGAATCGCATTCAGAAAAGCAAATATACTAACTAAAATAGGTAAGAATCGCATTCAGAAAAGCAAATATACTAACTAAAATAGGTAAGAATCGCATTCAGAAAGCAAATATACTAACTAAAATAGGTAAGAATCGCATTCAGAAAAGCAAATTACTAACTAAAATGGGTAAGAATCACATTCAGAAAAGCAAATTACTAACTAAAATAGGTAAGAATCGCATTCAGAAAAGCAAATTACTAACTAAAATAGGTAAGAATCGCATTCAGAAAAGCAAATTACTAACTAAAATAGGTAAGAATCGCATTCAGAAAAGCAAATGCCCATGGATGATGTGACATGTAAACTAAGAAGGGGAATGATATATTTTCTAGGTACAAATGGAGCAGTGAAAAAAAGAGAAGGGCACTAAATCTTAATACACAGACATGCACACATATAGAGAGGCACTGAAAAGCAAAGACTGTGGAAATAATATCCAAGTTTGTAGCTTTTACTAAAGAAAGGGAGGAGAGTAATAACATCTATTATCAGCAGACTTTCCATAGATTCATAGATTTGGTGCTAGACCAACTATAGAATAAATAATCCAGAGAGAATTCATAAAACTAAAAGGGGGCAAAGCATATTGGGAGTGCAGGTTGATGGCTCTGACTTCATAACATTAAAAGAAAAAAGAAAGGAAAAGCAATAAAACCTCTGCTTAGACTTTAAGGAACGGTAGGGGAGAAGGGCAAAAAGTTTCCAGAAGGGCAGATAAAAGCAAATTAAATTGTCTTTTATTTAGACCTGAAGCAAAGCAGAAGCTGGAAACCACTGAGCTGTCAGTTAGCTTCTGTGTTAGGGAAGTTCATGGAGTCATATCCAAAACAAAACCACACTGACTGTCTAGAAGAAGGAAGTAGGGCCTGGAATCAAAAGTGTCATGAATTCAAAGCAGGAAGGTCACTGCAAATAAACTGAATAATGTTTTTGGCTGAGTAAGCAAAGCAGTAGACCACAGACAGTCTAAAGGTATTGCTTACCATGATTTTTGCAAAACGTGAAATAGTACCAGAGCATAAATAAAATATAATTAAGCAAATCTGGCAGTCTTGGATAACTGATCAGAATAACAATGTATACAATATACTGTTTGGACAAATGAAGAAATAATGCTGCTGTAAATAAAAAATCACAGGTATGAATTTCCATGAGATAATAATGTGTTAAAATGTAATGTTATTTAGTGTCTGCAAAAATAAATGTATTATACAGATGACACATGCCTTTACCAAAATAGTGATATTGTCATTGAAAAGTGTGACAAGGATTTGGTAATAATGGATGAGTAGTCAGAAATATGCATTATTTATATGATTACATTTATACCTTATGCGTTGTTTAATCTGTATTTAAATGTTGTAATGTGGAGTTTTTCTCCCCAGTCCTCTAGTGAAAAGGGGCTCTTTTTGGCCCAGTCAGACTCTCCCAGTAAACAAATGACAAATAAATAAATAAATACGCTATCTTACATTCAGTCAGAAAACATATAAATGAATGCACCTGAGAATTAAAAAAACAGAGAAAACACATAAATATACCATCTGTCCCAGCTAGTCGCCACAGCATCTTATGTACCTCTAAACTATTAGTGCTGTTTGTTCTGACACCCTCTATACACACTCACACACACACACACACACACACACACACACACACACACACACACACACACACACACACACACAAACACACACACACAGACACACACACACATATGCAGACACATGCACACAGTCACACATGCATACATATACACACAGACACACACATGCATGCATGTACATACACGCACACAGACACACGCACACACAAACATATACAGACAAATGTAGACATACACACACATGCACATAGATATACAGATGGGAACACTATATAATCCCGAAATTCTGAACTATCAAATTTCAGAATCAGATTATATAGCCGAAAGCTCTAAATACCAAAACACCAGAAGCGCGAATTTCAAAATCCCGAAGTTCGGAGATGTTGAAGTAGTGCTTCTGGTCTTGCAGTTTGTGAATGGATAGGTGGAAGTTCAGGTAAGTATCTATGTGTAAGTGTGTTGGTTAGGGGCTTTAGTGTGTGTCAGTGTGTGTTGTGACTGTGATGTGTGTGTGAGGGGAATGTAGGTGTGTGGTGGTGTTTTCATGTGTTTGTCTGTGTAGTGTGACCTTGGAGTTAGGATATTTAAGTAGGGGGTGTGTGGGTGGTGCAGCCCCCCACATGGGCGGTGCAGGGGGCTTGCCCCCCAGCTTGTATGTAGTGTAGGTTTGTGTGTTTGTGTGTTGGGGGAAGGTGTGTGTATGCGTATTGTGCAGTGTATGGTTAGTGTGGTATTCGCAATTTTAAAATCTGCACTTCTGGGCTTTCAGGATTGTAAGGTTTATGCTTTATGATCTCAAAATTCTGAAATTCGATATTTCAGGATTTCGGGATTATAAAGTGAACACACACACGCGCGTGCACACGCACACATGCGCACACACAAACACACAGAGTTTTTACACACACACACACACACACATATATATATATATATATATATATATATATATATATATATATATATATACACACACACACACACACGCATGCATAATGACATGGACATAGACATAATGGTGGTGGTTCAGATGTGTGCAATAAAACAAATGTATGGCCTGCAACAGAACCCATGCAAAAAGAGGGAAAAAGATAATATGCATAATTCTCAGAAAGCAACTGAAAGAAGAAATAACAGCAATGCTGTTAAGAAAATCAGCAGAATGCCTTTTTAAAAAAAAAAAAGAGAGAGAGACATCATGCCAGGCAGAACTGAAGATGGATGGGGGCTGTTTAGAGGAAATATCAGGAGACTTTTTTCCTCACAGAGATTGTGGTTCATATGTCAAAGTAAACTTTCTCAGGAAGTATAAATGTGAAAAATAGAAATTCCATCATGCATGATACAGAACTGACGCAGCTGTATCAGGTAGGATGAGTAATTCATTTGTAAGTTATCTTAAATATGCAACTGACAAAAAAAAAAAAAAGAAATGTTCAAGCTAAGTCAGCCACTCATCTCTTATCTGCAATTAAGGAGAATGTCATGTCTGGTTTGTTTCCATTTCCTCTAGATTTCTGCCTCTGATTACTTCTCTTATGTTTTATTTTTACACAGCAAAGCATCCTTTCACGTCTGTGTGTGACTCATAAGTAGATGAAGAAAGAGTCTTCCCCTTTGACAGGCAGATTACACAGGCTTCTTAATTCTACTGGTGGAGGATAAGCCATTTGAAAGGAATGAGAAATTTCTTATTTAAATGACATTTTTAACAAAATATACATTGAAACATTTTAGGAACTGCACTGAATTTCTGACTGCAGTGTACAGTATAACCAGGCTCTGTCCATGGTCCTTGCATCCTCAGGTAAAACAGACCTGTATTCTAAACATATAAGACAACACAGCCATTCAATGGTCCCCTCTAGTGGTCATTATACGATTCAACAGCAACTGGTTATCAGTGCTTCAAAACTAGTAAACATATAAAAAGTTTATTTGCCATAGATCACCAGATAGTTTTAATACATTATCTTCTAAAATCGATTCTCATTAGCTCAGTCCAAGTTACTTTCTTATAGAAGTATCTATTTGAGTGTAAGTTACTTCCTTACAGAATCATTCTGTGAGATTAACATAAATACAGTGTTAAATAGAGGCCAGTTTTGGGACTTCTTTGGTTTACCATTTGCTTCTCTTAAAAAAATTAAAACTGACAGCACTAATACAATAAAACAGAGTGCCAGTGTTATTGAGCTATATAAAAACACAGAGAAAATCCAAATGCAGGTGTAGTAAGTAAGTAGTAGTAGTTTTGTAAGATGGCAACACCTTGTGCAGCAGTGGCCACTTGGGCTCCCATTGTTTGTTTTGTGTTTTGTTGCTGTTTTCCATAGTTGGACCATTTTTCTGGGTCACTGGTGGTTGAGTGTAGAAAGGAGGTGGCCGTGGTGTCAGTCAGTCCATGGATAGGTTGGACGGTGGAGTGTTGGGATTTGCTCAGGTGGCTTGGAGTGGTTGGAGTGGTGGAATGGTTGGCCTGGTCATGGCTGTTCGGGCCTGTGTGTTGAGAGAAAAGCTGAGAGGACTGGATGGCAGAGACCAGGTGCTGGATGGTGTTGTGCTGGATCCGAGTGGTTTGTGAAAGTGAAACTGGACCGCTGCTGGCAGAAATGAGGTTGGTGTAAGAGTGGATGGTGGATAGAGTCAGTGATCAGGGAGACTGTGGTCATTGGCCTTGACGACGCCAGATGGTCGAGATCCGAATGTCAGCTTGCATGTGTGCTGATCTGGACTTTTGAATGTCTGTTTTGTTGGATCAGTGGAGCTGGACTGGGTCTTGCCAGTGTAGAGATGGAGCTTCGGATGGTTGGGACTCTGTGCTATGTGTGTATCATGTTTATGTGATTGACGTGCTTGTGTTTTTGTTGTAATGGTTTGTGCTGTATATCAATGAGCTAGAAGAAATGTAATTTGTTTAGCTGTTCACTTTTTGGTTGTACGGTCTGAATGACAATAAAGTTTTGCTTTGCTTGCTTTAGAAAGGAAGGTAGGAAGCCTGGAAGTTGGCAAAGATGGTTAAGGCTGTGAGCTGTGGTCCCTGTGGTAAACAAATTAGGAATCATTAGAGATTATACAATGATACCTTGTTAGTATTCAAAAGTGTATTGGTCAGAATCACCAGCATGCAATTGTAAATCGAACATATACCAATGGAAAAAAAGTCTGGTCTCTGAAGTGTAACCGGACTTTCTTTTATTGGTATGAGCTCTGGAAGTATACATTTCAAGTGTCCAGATTTTCAAAAATGTCCAAAATTTTGCCAACTATTTTAGGTCGATCCCTCATAAAATTTGTGGTTTTCCATCAAATCACTGAGGATTAAAGTCACTAAACAATTACAATGCATTTTAATTGCAGAATTTATATCCTTCGGGCAATGCACAATAGCATAAATCATATTATTCTAGCAGCTTTCTAAGTTTATAAGAGCAACATTTACAATAGCGGCCTTTGTCCCTCTTATGTAAGGCTCTGCAACATTTCTTGAACTAAGAGATCAAGAGGTACATAGAGAGTTCAGAGCAAACATAATGAAAATCAGATACATTCTGCAAAACAAAAGAAACATACTTGATTTTCCTTGTATTTTCCACAACACTCTCGTCCGTCTAAACTGTCTGGAGTTTATATTTTCTTTTTCCTTTCCAGTTGTTGCAGATGTCTTGAGAGGTACATACCAAACGGGGCATTGTATTCTATAATGGGTCTAATGAGGGATGAGTACAGTGGGACAATGACCTCCTTTTTTCTGGATGAAAAGCCCTTAGTGATGAGGTGTGACAGAATCACCTGCTTATCCCAGTGTATGTGGAGGAAAAAGGAGCAAGCAGAAACTGAAGTAGAAATACTACCATTTTATACACAATGTGAAACATAAAATGGAACCATTAAAACTCCAAATCAAACAGTTAGAGAAAGAAGTTGTCATTGGACTGTGCAGTGGTGCAGCGGTAGCATTGTTGCCTGACAGCAAGAGGTTCTCCGGTTTGATTCTCAGCTGGAGTGCCTTCTGTGCGGAGTGTGCATGTCTTCCCTACGTTCGTGTGGGTTTTCTCTGAATACTCCAGTTTCCACTCACACTGTAAAGACATGCGTCTGGAGCATTTCTCCTCGCGCCTCTGCTGAAAATTGGCTTTGTTCCAAGTCGGACTTTCCTGGTTAACAAATGTTAAATAAATAAAGTTATGTTATATATACAAATAATCCTGAGATGGACACTATAAGCAGAATTCTGGCTGGATGGGGTCATGTGGTGGTATCCTAGAGGGCAGTTTGCCTGATTCAACAGAATGTTCTTTTTGCCACACACATCAGGAGATTTTGATAGCAGCTACATATATTTCATAATATTCTCCTAGTTCAACACACAGGAAAATAATTTTCTTGGGTGGCGAAAGCCAGGATACCTCTTTGGCTAGGCTTATATAGATCCTAGGGCCAACAGCCTAGTACCTACCTATCAACAAATATTTGTTTAATAGGTTTTGACAAATGTAACAAGCTACCACACAATAAGATTTCATTTTTAATTTATTGACAGGGATAGAGTCCTGATCACAAAGGGACAATTTCAGTTTCAGAAAATGACAGCAGTAAATCAAATTATTCTTGATAGTACAATGTGACATATGACATCAAATATTTTAGTACAGCTCAGTACTGCACAAAAAGAGTCTTTCTTTTGATATTTCAGAGTGTTCAGACAACAGTTGTTCTACTTATTAAATTGTATATGACATATGTGGGGGAATATACATATATGAGGGGAAAGAAATGTTTGTTTGTCTATTTATATTTATTGATATTAGATTACTGGGAAAGTCCAAGCAGGTAGGTTCCCATTTTCAGTGGAGGCCTGGGGAGAAAAGTTCTAAAGTTTTACAACACTTTAAGAACAATAATTTTACAAGCTTCAAAAATAATACAAGAATTTGCAGTTCAAATAATTATACCAAATTAAACATAAGAAATAACTTGCATGACAATACTTTAATGCCTAGAGACATTTTCGCCAGTTTGGAGTTTTAGTAAACATTTACAATAGGTATTATCAGACAGAGTAAGCTTTTGGCAGAGGTGAATGAAGTGACATGTGAGGAGTCCCGTTTAACAGCATTTGCATTTTGATTGAGTGAAGAACCAAGTAATGCAGACACAACTGTTTAGCCACAAATAAAAGATCACAAGTGGACAAACAAAATGTTGCTGATAGTATGTGGGTAGCTTGAGTGGGTTGTTTACAAATAATTAATATTTGCTATGTCTATTGTGACTACAAAATCTAATTTAAGACATTATTTTGCACTTTCCAACCTTTGATAAGAAGTTTGAGGATACAAAATCAGATATAGAAAGATGGAATAAATTATTCAATCTAATAGTAAAGACATCTGTTACAAAAATGAATATATTCATAGATTCTTACTAAGCTAACTGCCCTTGCGAGCCATTTTAAGCTTAGCCAATTATCCCTTGTGAGACTCAAACCCTGCACCTTGTGTTTGTAAGGCAAACTCTTTAACCATTAGGCCACCCTCCCAACCCTTTTTTAAACTGATTTGCTTTTTTAACAACAGCATTTCTAGTATTCCTGCCAGAGTCTTTAAAAATGTTTGCAAAATATTATAATATACTTGTAAACTGTGATGTTGATTGTGAGTCTACCAATTCTATGTTTTTACTTACAAATGCTCTTTTTAATGTTTCATTTGTATATATTTGCATTTGCCTGTAAGGCCAGGGTAGTGACTAAAAAGGGTCTTTGGTCCAGCCCACCTACCTAGTTAACTAATGTCAAATAAATAAATGAATAAATAAATAAATATCCCTGACTACATCACTAATTTGCACGGAATGGTGCCTGCCACACATATGAACTGCAAAGCTCAATTATAAGAGCCCATAAAATGTACTTGAATAGTTCACTTCTGAACCCAAGCCTTATTTCAACAGGTAAAAACCAGTATATCTTGGTATCAAATGTTAATCTGACTTCCAGCATCTTTCCCTTGGACTTTAATCCAATCACAAATCATGATACAAGCCATTAAATAACTGTTATCAACCGTCAACAATTAGTAAAAACTATAAGCTATTTTAAAAACGGAAGCATTTACAATAGAGGAAAAAAATCTTACTTTCTACAGTGGTTATATGCTGAAATATATTAACAGTAGCTCAGATCTTAGCCAAACAAGCATAATAAGTGAGTAATTATCGTTGCCTTAATAATCAGTAACCACTTAGCATTTCTAATAGGCTAAACAGCTCAGCAAACATGGCCATTCCAAAGCCATTATTTTTAAATATTGATATAAAGCAGAAGTGAAATTTGCTTGCAATAATACGAGTAAGTTCTTGCTCAGTATATGAAGCAAACACATAAAGGAACTGCATATAATGACCACTGGTACCCACAATAGAAAAGTGGCAGGTGTCATACTTTTGAGGAAGTTAGAAGGCATTGCTCTGCTTGTATACATACCACAAGGCAAATACTGGAAAATGGTAACATGGCTTGGCACCACTAGGAAATGGAAGATCCTCATAATGCTATTAGAAACTATTAAAGTGCACTGAGAGAACTGACTGAGTTGTGAATTAGATGAATGAATATATAAGGGGACTGGGATTAACAAGCGAAGGATCCAGTTTAGAGAAGAAAAGTGATCAAATGTGTCCAGTCCTCCAGAAGGTACTGAGAGAGACACAGGGCTTACAAACTTGTGTGAAGCCTGGCAGAAACAAATAGCAGACACAAGGCAAGAAGTCACTGCCCTGAATGAAAGAAATAGATCATGAGAGGGAGATAGCTGGAGCAAAAAAAGAGCTATGGATGATTTTAGCATAGAACTATAAGTCTTAAGAAATAAATCAGATGACCAGCAAATCTGCAGAAGTTGCAGGAAACTACAAATATCTGGAATTCTGGAACAGATCCCGGAAGAATAACTAAAAGCATTCTTTGAAGATTAATTACTTCACAACTTACGACTTTTTATGGTTTGTTTGATTCAGTGGAGAAGATCCATTGTCTAGGCAGACAGACCACCAAGACTGGAAAACCAAAAAATGTGCATTGAAGACTGCAAGTTTTCCAGACTAAGGGCAGTTTATTAAGCAAACTGGAAGAATTAAAAGATAAAAAAATGTCAAAAACTTGATCAAGATAATACAAGACTACTCCTGGGTGCTTTATCACTGCTAGTCTGCCTAACAAACTACAAAAAAAAGCTTCAGGAGAAGGAATATCTGTTTTTGAGTGCCCTATCCAGCCAGCCATCATGGTAACGTGCTCCAGATGTGACATATGGAGTTTCTAGGTGTGAAGGAGGCATCCAATTGCATCCCACAGTATGATCCAATACCTCGGCTGAAGAATATTAAGTTACTGCTGAAGAGACAAGTGGAAGAAGCAATGAAAGTTCAACAAAACTGCACAAATGCTTAGATGTCATCACTAGCCAACCTGATAACAAAAGGAAAAAATGAAGGAGAGTAGACATTCAGCCACCAAACCAGAGGGCAGAACAAAGAAAGCAGAATTCAGTGATGACAGGAAATAGTAAGGATAAATGACAAGGTGCTGGAAGGAAAATACAGATAGTGGTGAAGAAAAAGGTGGTGCCAGATCAAGAGACAAGTTTTGTTTGAAGAATGAGATTGCAGAAAGGTTTGAAGGGCTCCAGTGAAAAAGAAGAAGCTGTCAGACAGGTGAGCAAAGTAGAGAAGGGTTTTGAGTTGACCCTGGAAGGAGAAGAGACTGAGAGTCTAAAATAAGAGCAGTTGGAAAGGGGGTGAGCAGTGGTGAAGGAAGGTATGCCAGGGCTGCAGCTTGCAGTCTCCTCAAACTTACCTTAAAAATAATACACCAATACCGTAGCAGGAGCACAAAAATACTGCAGCACATAAGAGAACTTTTATTTTATTTTCTTTAGGTCTTGATCCTTGTGGGGGTTGATGTGACTGCATTGCTATAGTATCACATCTCTATTTTTTGGAGCAACTTCCTTCTCTCCTTGAATATTGTGCCTCTGCCTCTGCCTCACGTTACAGGACCATTCATTCTCCAACACACAGGAGCACTGTGGTGCATTTGTTCATCCCAAAACAACAGCCAAGTTACAGAGAATAGTGCCATGATTTGTGAGCATAGGAGTTTTCTTCTTTGTGAAAACTCCTCTGCTTATGAAACATGGTACTATTGCAACTGTAGGGTTCAGCATGCAATGGGTATCTGCAAGGATGTGCTACTTGCTTTTACAAGTGATATAGCCACCCTCAAGATTACTCTGCCTTCCTTGAAACCAGCACTCCTCTGTGTTCTCCAGTCTCTACCATGGGACTGAGTTCTCTGGAATACACCCACACACCCTATCTCCCTAAGAGATGCAAGCTGGCTAAGTTGCATACCTTATCCTTTTCCCTCTAGCATCTTCAACAGAGGTCTGAGCCACTAATACAACATGGTTGTCTGAGTCTTAGTCAAGGCTTTATCAATATACACCAATGGAGCTGGTTGAGCTCTGTTTTTATTCATATAACCCAGAAGCACTATACAGTAAGTGTCAGACTATATATATGTATCTGCATCTGTGTGCTTGTGTGTCCATATTAAATATATATATATATATATATATATATATATATATATATATATATATATATATATATATATATATATATGTGTGTGTGTGTGTGTGTGTCTGTGTGTTTGTGTGTTATTTGAGTTCTCGCTGCATATATTTCACCACATGCTGCAACACTGGTGTTTTTCATCAGTGGTACAGTTGGTCAAATTATGTAACAATCAAACTTCATTATATCAACCATATTCCAGAGCTTTTCACTTTTCTTTATATTTGTGTGTCCCTTGAGTTCTTCTTTCTCTTCTTCTTCTTTCAGCTGCTCCGGTTAGGGGTCACCACAGCAGATCATCTGTTTCTATTTCTTCCTGTCCTCTGCATCCTGCTCTGTCACACCAACCACCTGCATGTCCTCTCTCACCACATCCATAAACCTTATCTTAGGCCTTCCTCTTTTCCTGTTACCTGGCAGCTTCATCTTTAACATCCTTTTCCCAGTATACCCAGCATCCCACCTCAGCACATGTCCAAACCAATGCAATCTCACCTCTCTGGCTTTGTCTCCAAACAGTCCAACCTGAGATGACCCTCTAATATACTGATTTATAATTTTGTCCATCCTTGTCACACCCAATGCAAATCGTAACATCTTTAACTCTGCCACCTCCAGCTCTGACTCCTGCCTTTTTGTCAGTGCCACCGTCTCCAACCCATATAACATAACATAGCTGGTCTCACTACCCTCTTGTAGGCCTTCCCTTTCACTCTTATTGCTACCCATCTGTCACAAATCACTCCTGTCACTCTTCTCCACCCACTCCACCCTGTCTGTACTCTCTTCTTCACCTCTCTTCCAAACTTATCATTACTCTAAACTGTTGATCACAAGTATTTAAATTCAACCACTTTCCCCAACTCTATTCCCTGCATCCTCAATATTCCTCTATCCTCTTTCTCATTCATGCACATATATTATGTCTTAGACCTGCTGACCTTCATTCCATCCATTCATTTAGTCATTCAAAGAACAGGCAATGAATGCAGTGAATATGTGACCCCTGAGTTAGTATATTTCATTGATTTTAGTTGCAATTAATGATAATCATCAGTGAGTGTGTTCAATGTTTTGTGTTTTGATCAAACTCACCTGTTTATATCATGGCATGTAGCTATATCTATATATATAGATATAGATATTTATGGGTCCATGTCATTTCATTGAAAGTTTATTTCACTGAAACTCAAATGGTCAAGCCCATTTGATTGAAAACTTATTTGGGTGAACATTCAATTGACTGAAAGCTCATTTGATAGAAAACTTTTGCAACAAATATACCAACAAATGTTTTTGTTGGGAGCATACCTCTCAACCTGGAAAATCAAAAATCTGGACAAAGGCCATGACAAATAGGTACAAATCTGTACGCTGATTAACATAAAGTTTGCATGCATAATTATGCAACCCAGCCTACACCGACAGAATTGTGGGATACCAACTTTCAAATGCAAACAGAAGAACAGACAACCAAAATATGGCCACAGAGTACAAGTTATCCTTACTCTGGAGAATGTACATCTGTATTGTTAGAAACTTGGTTTAAAGCTACAGCTATGCCTATCTAGTGCAAGATGGAGCTTCACAAACTTCTGATGACAGCACATATCAAGAATACATATGCTCAATGTATGTATTTGTTAAGACAACTGGGAACAAATGCCCCTTTTCACAGGTGTTCCAAGAACATTGTCTGACTAGGTGACATATTCAGAAACATGCCATTTGCATACTTATTTTTAATGTTTTGTTACACTGACTGGGCTACATTTTATGGAAAAATTTGTAAATAAAAGTTCAAAAAGGAACCACTCTGATTACAGTAGACATGGGAAATAAACTGAGCTAGACAGCTGCCTTTTTAGTAAACTGTTACAACAGATGGAAGCACTTACTTCTTGTTGCAGCAACAAGAACTAAGCGGTGAAGTAAAATAACTGAAATGGTACTTTTCCCAGAGAAAATAAAATATTATGTACTTTGTTACTGGACATGACAATAATGCAACCTGCCAAGTACAGATGGCGAATGAATTCACTACACTCCATATTCAAACTGAAACTTCGAAAATTAAATGAAGACCTTAGAAGTCCTACATCTCACTTTCTGATCATTAAAATGTTTCCTTAATTTTTAGAATTATCAACACTGAATGTTTTTAAGCCACTTTCATGGAATACAATTCTTGGCATATAAGGCAGGTCAAAGGGTTTAAAAGATCTGGAGATATCTATTGTTGCATTTTTTTCCTCTACAAAAACACTTTTATGAAGTGTGAAGAGTTAATTTCTGTACAAGAATGAAAGGAAGATTTACAATTGCAGATTGTTGATATTATAATCCTAACCAGTTTCTGCTGTTCTAACTCATTCTAGTAAAAAGCTGATTTAATTTGCAGAGTAATGACCATTTTCTACAGCAAAACAGTTCACACGGTGGGTTGTTCCAATCAGAACTGTAGATGTTTTTTTTTCTTTTATATCTATATATATATATATATAATCCACATCTCTGGGTTAAATTCCAAGTGCATTAGCAAAACATCAGTGTAAAGGTGGTACACACTTCCATGACAAAAGTAACAACTATGTCACATTTTCCAAGAATAGAATGTTCATTTTTTGGCTGGAAATCTACTTTACATGAATTGACAAGATATTAGTGCCTAAACATGTAGGGATTCAAGTAATAAAAGCTTTGTGCAGCAGTGGCAGACTTCACAGATTCAGAAGGGTTTGCCCCTGGTTCCATGACAAGTGTCCCTTTTACATCACAGAGATATTATTCACAGCAGTCGCAACAGCTACAGACACAGATAGATAAATTAATGAATACCTTCCTTACTGTGTTTCAAGTAATCGCCTAAAATATATGTAATTATGAGGAAAGAATCCTTTGTGTCAAACAGATAAACTGCGCAGATTATGAAATAATGTATCCTTCAACTCATGGCAGCTAATAATAATGCACTATTTTATAAATTCCAAAAGAAATGGGATGTCATCATGGCTCTACATGAGTCTCCATATGCTTATGGGTAAATGTGGTAGAAGTGAAAAGCACCAGTATACTAGCATTCAGATTTTATTTAACAAAATCCAGTCTGTTACATTTTGTTTGCATGTTTACTGAATAAGGACTGCGACAACTCTTAATACGTTCATGCTTTTTTCAATATGTTAAATATTCACTGGCCATCTTTGACTTAAAATGCCGCAAATATTACCATACCAAACAACTGTTCAAGCAAACACAAAAACAAGCTTAGACTATGGCTGCTGCTGTTACTAAAACAGTAGAAATTAGAAAACAGAAATTTCAAACCATGGAAAGAACTTTCATGGAGTCAGTCTGTCGGTGCCGATGTGTTTCTATCTGGTTGATCCTGTGGTTTGGATTTACGACTGGCAGACCTGCTCCAGCGAGATTTGACTCGTCTCGAGTGCGTGTGAAGTGAAACACGTGTCACGTCTTGTGCAGGTCTTATAAACAAAAACAAAACATAGATTCAGCCCTCAGCCGAATTCCAACAGGCTGGAAGGCTGGTACACAGCTGATGTCATCGCGCACGCCACTGCGCGTGATGACATTGGCAAAAAAAAACAGAACATTTTTTTAAAAAAAGCTGGGAAATTTGGGAATTAAGGGGGCCACTTGGAAACTCATGGCACTCCAGTATTTGGACCTCAAAACTGGTAAATGCTGAGAAATTTGGTACGGTTGAGATGTATGGTTGGGGGGAGGGGGCGATCCATCTGCACCTCCTGTTATATATACTAACTCCATGGTTGCACAACCTTGGAGAATAGAAAACATACCACACACAGCAAATCAGTGCTGGAGTGAAAACACAATCATCTACATATCTGGGGGTACAACTTGATGTTGACTGTTGCAGTCCACACATACTCTGCCAGACTCGCTTCCATAATAACTGCTATGATAAGAAATTACATCATCAGATACTTTCTATAGACTGATACACTTTTCTATCAAATGAGTTTTCACTCAAATGAATTTTCAGTTAAAGGAGCTAATGAGCTTTCAATCAAATGAGCTCAGCCATTTGAGTTTCAATAAAATGAACTTTCATGGAAATGGCATGGTCCCATGTGTGTATGTAGATATGTATATATATATATATATATATATATATATATATATATATATATATATATATATATATATATATACATATATATATATATAGATATATAGATATATATATATATATATATATATATATATATATATATATATATATATATATGTGTGTGTGTGTATATATATATATATATATATATATACACACACACACACACACACACACACACACACACACACATATATATATATATATATATATATCAAAGTCAAATATCATATATGATCTCAAAGTTAGTATACATAAAGTATGGGGGGTACAGGGGGCTTACCCACCTGCAAAAATGACTTTGTAGTGTGTTTTTTTTTTAATATTACTGGTTCGGTGAACCAGTATTTGCGAAAGTGCACCTTTACGTAAATGGGATCATACTTTTTCTTTTCGAAAGCATGAGCTTTCGATAAGATTGTCATTGATAAAATTGATGACAATGTCAGGGGTGGACAAATGTCCTTGAAGTTAGATGAGAAAGAATTAATATGGCAATTGAAATTGAATGCCCGGGTTCCCCCAGGCCTTAATGACTTTGTTTCTATTAGAAGCATTCTAAAAATGAGGGCTCTTAATAGGTAATAATAATTATTTGTATATATTTATATTTATATATATTTGTGTTTATATTTTTTCTATATTTTTTCTTTATTATATATAGGTCCCTTGGAAATGTTTAATGTAGCTGTATATGTATGTTTATTCCATTTTTATTTTATTTGGTTATAGCCCTTTAAATGGAGGTTTGTCCTTTTGTAAAAGGTGGTGATGTCATTTATTTTGCCTATTTAAGCTTTGTATCAACGTTTTAACCTTTGTCTGAAGAAGTTTGCTGATTTCAAGTAAACTAAAGCGCTTACAATATTAATCTTTTTTGGACTCAGCATGTTTTTTTCCTTCTTTGTCAGTTTTTAGTTTGTTTCATTTATTCTGTTTTGGAGTCACGGTTTGTTTATGGAGGGAACTACTGCACAGGAGTCTCAAATTTTTTTTCCAGAATGAAAGCATGAGGTCACTTTTGGACACCAATGCTCTTGGGAAGTTGACTGCACTTATCGAGATGTTGACGCAACGTGTGGATGTACTATCTAGCCAGGTTGCGGTTACTTGGCCTCATTCAGCCGGAAATTCTTGTTTAAGTAATCCACTGGTCTCAAACCATCATAAGACGCCAGCGAACATCTCTGGATAGCATGATCGAGATAATTTACCTTCTGGGTCCTCTTTATTGACTGGTTTGCTGTGTTCTTGTTTTCAGACATCACCTCTTAGTGGCGACACTTTTAATGGATGATTGCAGGCTGATGGAAGTACCGTAGGGCCTGTAACTACTTCTCTTACCATTCCTTACCTTAACGAATGGTTTAAGGATCCTGTGGATACATCTTTGGATGGTCAAATGAGCCCTATGGTAATTAATAATACCATTGTTAACAATTTGAAAGTGTTTGACATTAAAAACTATTTTGTTTCAAAAAACTGCAAATTGAAGTACAGTATTTGATGGAGTGTATTAATAGACAGCAGGTCCCTAAAGGACTGAGGCAATGGCGTTTCCCGATGGGTCTTCTGGCTAATTCTACACTCCATAAGGAATTATTGAAACTTTTTGACTGGCAAGGTTGTGATTTCATGAATTTACTTGTTAAAGATTATTGTTTACAGATTGAGGCATTAAAAACTGAGTTGTCCGGTCTGGACTCAACTATCCGTTCTGATAAAGACTTTTTATGCTATAAATATGACTTTTTGTGCATATTTTCTAGTATTGAGAGTGCCTTGCTGAAGATTAGGGACAATAAGGTTAAGAAATTAAACAGGAATCAATTGGCTTATGGAAAAAGAACTGCTTATCCCTTGCCTCTCTCTAATGGGGACAATAATATTAGCTTTTTTGAAAATGGAAGTTCCCTTTCGGCTAATGGTGTTTCAGGACTTAATAACACAGATAGTAATGCTAGTACATCAAATGATGCTGTGCCACTAGAGGATTCTCCTGTTAGAAGAAGTGAAAGGCTTATTAATAGGTAAAATAATGCTGTTGGTAACAACAATAGAGAGAATAATAATAACACAAATACTGGTTCCTCTCAGGTTTTTCAGGGTGCCAGGAATGGGAACACTGGTGCCCAACAGAATCGAACACAATGACAACAGGGTTGGGAGGGTGGCCTAATGGTTAAGGTGTTTGCCTTATAAACACAAGGTGCAGGGTTTGAGTCTCACAAGGGGTAATTGGCTAGGCTTAAAATGGCTCGCAAGGGGAGGTAGCTTAGTACTAATCTATGAACCTATGAAAAGGAAACCACAGAACAGGAGAAGGAGATAGTAAATTCTCCTGCAAATGTTACTAGCACTGTACTTGGTACAGATTGTTTCAACTCAGTTGAAGTTTTGGTTAACAGCATGAATGACTTTAAGATTTACAATTATTCTTCATTTGTGCCTTATCCACTATTAATTGAAGTCCTAGCTAAAGGGCTTACTTTTGTTCCTACCACTAGAGGAGACTTAGCCAAAACTTTAATTGATCTTAGGACTTATACCAGGAAATTGAATCTTAATGTTCTTTTTGGCACTAACTCAAGTCTAATTAATGAGTTTAGAGTAGCCAGTGTTTTTAATCCTATTTTGCATTCTTCTATTTTACTTTTTGAGAAAATATGTGAAAATGATAGCTGGGCCTTTTTTAATAACAGGGCCTTGCATGGATCTCAAGGGTTTAATTTGTCCACTTTAGAGAGAGATGCCCTGAAGGATTTGAATTTTGCTGATATATGTGTCATTAAACCTGATAAGGGAGGTGGGTTGATCTTTATGAACAAGGATGATTATAACAAAAGAATGGAAACCCTCTTAGCTAAAGAAGCTTATGTTAAGGTATCCAGGAATCAAATCAATGGTGCCTACCAATGCATTAGAGGGTTCATTAATGATCTTTTTATTGATGGGTGTATTGATGTTGATCTATATAATTATCTTTGTATCACCCATCCTCTTACACCTGTTATTTTTGGGTTGCCAAAAATCCATAATGACTTGTTAAATCCTCCATTTCGTCCTATTGTTAATGGTAGGCAATCCATCGCATATGGGTGTGCTAAGTTTATTGACACTAAATTGAAAGGGGCCCTACTTGATGAATCCCAGATTTGTAAGGATTCATGGGCTTTCCTGGAAGCTATAAATAACCTTCCCTTTTCTCAAAACTTTAACTTTTTTACAATCGATGTCCGTGATTTGTATACAGTTATGCATCAGGACACCGGCTGTGAATGGGTCAGGGAATTCCTGCTTGAAAAACATGTTGATGGTTCAAGTATTGATCTTGTTATTTATTTATTGGAGTTAGTGCTTAGTAATAATTACTTTATTTTTGATTAAAAATTTTATTTACAGAAAACAGGTGTTGCCATGGGTTCTCCTTGTGGGGCCACCTTTGCTAATACTGTGATGGCCTATTGGGAAAAGCACTTTTTATTTAAGGATTGTGTTTTCCAGCAAAGGGTAGCATGGTACACCCGTTATTTGGACGATATTTTCATCCTTTGGAAGGGTGATCGGATTTCGGCTGATTCCTTTATTGAACACATCACACATTATACTAATTTTTTGAAATTTACTTGGGATTTCCGGGTGGATAAAATCTCCTATTTGGATGTTGAGTTAATTAAGGATTTCCCTAATGGAAGGTTTATTTCTAGGATATTTAGGAAGATAACTTATTCAAATGCCTTCCTTCACTTTTCTAGTTGTCACCCCTATTTTCAGAAAAGGGTGGTTGTTAAAGGCCAACTTTTTCGGGCGGCAAGAATGGTGTCTTTGGAGAGTGACTTTATGGAAGAATGTACCCTGCTTAGAGAGATGTTTGTCAAGCGTGGGTATCCTTGTCGATTATTGGAGGATCTGATTTGTGAAGCTCACTCTAAAAGATTGAGTGGAATCTTTAAACCCTTATTAGCTAAAGGTAAAGTTATTGATGTGATGAATTTATGGAAAGATGTTCGTACTTTGGACATAAGACCCCTGAGAAATGAGGGCGGTGAACCCATGAACGGTTATGGTGATTTAGTATCTGATTCTAATCACCTTTCCATCTTTCCTAACCAAGGGTTGGATAAATTGAGTTTTATTACTACTTTCTCGCTAGATGCCCCTCCATTGAAATCTATTATTTTCAAGAATTGGTGTTTTCTTTTGGAGGACAATGTTGTTACAAATAGTGTGGGTGATTCGCCTTGTGTAGTATTTAGAAAGGGAAGGAATTTAAAAGGTGTTTTGGAGAATGGGACTCCTAAACAATATTTACCACACTGCGGCATGGTAAAATGTGGGGCTTGCCTTTGGTGTAAATATATTAATGTTAGGAATTCCTTTGTAATACATAATAAAAAATATTACATTAAGGGTAGGTTTCATTGTAATTCAAGAGGGGTTGTATATTTGGGTTCTTGTTCTGTATGTTCTGCATTTTATGTCGACAGAACAGAAAGACCCCTTAAAAATAGAATTTATGAACACTTGTATGCTATTGGCAAAATGAATTTGAATAATGCCTTAGCTAGGCATATTAAGAATTATCCTACACATGGATTTGTTTTTCTTGTCATTGATAAAATTGATGAAAATGTCAGGGGTGGACCAATGTCCTTGAAGTTAGATGAGAAAGAATTAATATGGCAATTGAAATTGAATGCCCAGGTTCCCCCAGGCATTAACGACTTTATTTCTATTAGAAGCATTCTAAAAATGAGGGCTCTTAATAGGTAATAATAATTATTTGTATATATTTATATTTATATATTTATATATATTTGTGTTTATATTTTTTCTATATTTTTTCTTTATTATGTATAGGTCCCTTGGAAAAAGTTTTATGTAGCTGTATATGTATGTTTATGTATGTATATTTTTATTTTATTTGGTTATAGCCCTTTAAATGGAGGTTTGTCCTTTTGTAAAAGGTGGTGATGTCATTTATTTTGCCTATTTAAGCTTTGTATTAACTTTTTAACCTTTGTCTGAAGAAGTTTGCTGATTTCAAGTAAACGAAAGCGCTTACAATATTAATCTTTTTTGGACTCGGCGTGGTTTTTTTCTTCTTTGTCAGTTTTTAGTTTGTTTCATTTATTCTGTTTTGGAGTCGCTATATATAGCCATACATGCTATGCTGAAATTAGTCATTCCAAAGAACAGTCAATGAATGCAGTGAATGAATATTTCAGGAGGATGGATCACAGGCTTCCAATAAACCACATCTTATGCAGCAATATGAGATTATCTGGTAGGGGGTGCAAAAGAAGAAGAAGAAGATTTTTGTGTGCTGGAATTCAGTGAATTTCTAACCTTCAGACATGCACAACCAGAGCAGAAGAACTCTGAAAGAAACCACATGTTAGTACAACTAAAAGTGTCTTTTCATAGTGTTTAGTGCTTGGAGAAAGAGAGTGCACTACAAAGCAGTTTTGTACAACACAGTAGCTTTAGGGTTGCGGAGGTGCTCCGATATGGGGCACTGGTGGTGCAAAATATGATGGCAAGGAACCCTCTGCTTATGGGTGCTAGTTACATCCTCCTTTCTGACTGTTCAATAAATAATAATTGCACATTTCACTGAAAAATGAAGAGACAGAGAGAGAGATATGAAGAGAAATGCTCAGGCACAAGATAAAACAAAGCATGGATAGGGCCATGAGTATATGAAAAGGAATACAGAAAATAACTTTTTCCCAGATTCACTCTAGATAGAGGGCTGCAGCACATGGCAACAGAAGAGAACAGAAGGCATGGCTAATTACCATTTAACATACTTCAGGGTTCCTGTCACTGATACTGGTAATTACCATTTAACATAGTTCAGGGTTCCTATCACTGATACTGGTAATTACCATTTAACATATTTCAGGGTTCCTGTCACTGATACTGGTAATTACAATTTAACATACTTCAGGGATTCTATCACTGATACTGGTAATTACCATTTAACATACTTCAGGGTTCCTATCACTGATACTGGTAATTACCATTTAACATACTTCAGGGTTCCTATCACTGATACTGGTAATTACCATTTAACATACTTCAGGGTTCCTGTCACTGATACTGGTAATTACAATTTAACATACTTCGGGGTTCCTATCACTGATACTGGTAATTACCATTTAACATACTTCAGGGTTCCTATCACTGATACTGGTAATTACCATTTAACATACTTTGGGGTTCCTGTCACTGATACTGGTAATTACCATTTAACATACTTCAGGGATCCTGTCACTGATACTGGTAATTACCATTTAACATACTTCAGGGTTCCTATCACTGATACTGGTAATTACCATTTAACATACTTCGGGGTTCCTATCACTGATACTGGTAATTACCATTTAACATACTTCGGGGTTCCTATCACTGATACTGATAATTACCATTTAACATACTTTGGGATTCTTATCACTGATACTGGTAATCAGGGGCGGCTCGTGCTATTGGACTGTCGGACTGCAGCCCTCCCACCTAGAAAATACAAAAGAAAAATCTTTAAAACTGGAAAACAAAAACGGGGAAAAAAAAATTCATGAGTCCCAACTCCTCTGCGCATGCACAGAGGCATTAGAAGAACTCAGACTGCCTTTATCAGCAGTCCGGATAGAGACAAAGAGGTACCCAGCAATCATTGCTGTGAGATACCCAGGAATCTGTGCGGTGACGACCACACAGAAGAGGAGCTCCGGACTGCGTCGGCTGCAGGCAGAACCAATGAGGGGTGAGCTGCTGCTGCTCTCCCGGGACTTTCATTGCACGGGCTTGGCTTCATTCGTGGATTACTGCTTCAGGTAAGTGTTTGGTCGCTCTCTGGATTGTGGTCTTTGCTTTGTTCATGAAACGATGGTGGTCGCTGGTTGGAGTGTGGGCTTGCTTCGTTCGTGAAACAGGTAGGTGTTTGGTCACGAACAGGTAGGTGAAGGCTTCGTAACTAGGACATTTATTTACAGCAGGTAGTTGAAGGCTGGACAAAGGGTGTGTGTGTGTGTGTGTGTGTGTGTGTGTGTGTGTGTGTGTGTGTGTGTGTGTGTGTGTGTGTGTAGAACTGTTTCTACAGGGGTTAGGCATCATTCTACTCACTCATGTTGGTGGCTTAACCCCTATGCTCCTACTGTATGTTACAAAACAATAAATAAAGGCAACAATGAAGCAACACATATAGTAAACAGCAGTGTTTCGATACACTCAATTAAATTAATGAAAGATTCAAAGAACAGTAATCATGGCAGTTTCCAAAAAAAGTTTTAAAAATTGTTACCCTTATGTTGATTGTGAAATACATACATGAGTACAAACATTTCAGGACATTCTGGCAAGACATTAATGTAGAATTTTGCCGGTTCCAAAAAATATAATGAGTTCTACAGTGTGGAATTCAGGTATGCAAAATATTGCATGCAAAATATTTCAAGCTGCCATCTGTTAGTCCTTAGCAATCTCTGTTAGTGACAGCAGATGTGATGCAAAAGAGTAAATAGGGCCAACATCAACTTAAGAGTAGCCTGACCCTGATACTGAAGGGTGTGGTAAAGCAAATTTTAGATCCTGAAGCTACATCAGGCTGCATACGGCAGCCAAAGTACCAAATCCACAAATTGAGGAAATGTGCTCTTAGAGTGACATTTCACTAAGCACCCTGGCTGATGAGTTTTGAATCCACTGCAGACACTCAAGGTCAAAATGTGATGGTGTGAGTACAGCTCATTACCATATCTAATGCAAAGGGAAATTAGTACATGAATAGCAGTGCTGACATGATTCTTGGGCTTAGATAGTTAGTTCTGGTGACATTCATGAGACGGCAATATGATGGAATCAGTACAACTCACAGCCAGTCCTGGATTCCAATGTATTAAGATGGCTTCTGCAACGTTCTCCTGTTTGTGTTTCTGTTATTCTATAGACCGTAGAGGATGCCGCCTAATATGACAGGAAGATCTGTAGAGTGATGAAAATAAATGCTTCTCTATAACAGATAATTTATGCTCGCACAAGATTACTTTCACTCATGATGTAGCATACAGTAAGAAAGTAATTAGAACCTGTTTATCTAAGGTTATAAGATAACCATAGAAGGAATACATGGAAACTGGGACAGGAGTGTGGGACTTAATGCTGGCTACAAATGACTTCACTGTTTTACTTGAAAGAAACTGTGCTTGAGAGGTCCTCTTAAAGTTCTTAATATAATGTTCATGATATTGCAAAGAACAGTTTAAGTCATGTATTATGTTCCAAGGTGAAATATAATTCAGGTGCCAAAATATTTTTTATTTTATTTATTTATTTATTTTACGTTTGTTGACCGGGCTAGTCTAGCTGGATATATGTCCATTTTCAGTAGAGGCCCGGGGAGAAAAGCTCCAAAACAGTATTAATTTAATTGAATAAAGATACAAATCATCTACTTTAAGAAAAACATTATAACACCAAATTATGTCAAAAAAACACTTTACCATAGATTTAATTCTAAGTTAGTAGATGAGAGGAGGAAAAAAGGGAAAGAAACAAAAGAAATAATATATAAAAAAGTGAGAAAAAAATAAAAAATAAAAAATAAAATAATGTTAGAGATGGTGCAAAGAGATTAAGAGCATTAGATGTAACTATGGAAGAGCAGTTATAGCAAATTTAGAGTAGTGAGTTAGACATAAAAAGCAAGAAGAAATGCATAGCTGAATATCTATCAAACAATTTATATACATAGATGCACACAGGGCATGGCATATTACAAAACTCTGACAAGGCTAGTTATTATTATGAAGTAGTTTGATAGAGTACAGAAAATACTGAGTTAACACAAGACGAAAAAATGTAGCGGAACGTAAACAAATAGTGAGGAAATAAGAAATACTTTTCATTTATTAACTTTGTTTATGGGATCACTTTAAGTAAACGGTGTAGCAGCAATCCCATTTGATACTAGACAGTGCACAAAATCCTAACGAATGGCTCCTGTCAATCTTTTGCTATACTTGATTTTTATTTTCTGTATTTCAGGAGATGCTTATACACATACTAGAGGATATGAAACTTTAAGAGTGGCTATGGCCCTTCACATTGGTGTTACCTCTAATTACAAATTTTTTTCCATGGGATTTCTAGTTGACTGCATTTATTCTCTATGTAGTCTGTTCTGAAGCAGATGTATTTTAACTCCCTTCTCCATAAAGCTATCTCAGTATGTAGCCTGAATTGTTAAGAAACATCTTATTTTCATTAAGCCCTAGAAAGTGAAATGTGCTCTCAGAAATTATACAAAATTACTAGTCACAGCAGCGGTGGTGCTGCAGTAGCGTTGTCACCTCATAGTAAGACGCTGTCCGGTTCGATTCTCAGTTAGAGCGTCTTCTGCATGGAGACATGCGTGAATGGGCGTACCTTTGCTGAAGGTTGTGCTTCAGGCCTGGCAAGCCAGTACGTAAAAATCAACTGCCAATCATTAGCAGACCAGAGTTCCACTGTGGCGACCCCTAACCGGGAAAAGCTGAAAGACACAAACTAGTCACAGTGGTGCAGCACGTAGTGTTACTAGAACCTAGCTTTTATCTTTCTCTAGTTTATTTCCTAGCAAGATATTTATTCTACTCAGTCAGTATATCAGCCTTCTGTCTGCATGAGTTTTTTACAATGCTGATAAATTCCTCATAAGTTTATGTGTAGCAAATGCATGGCCAGTAATCCAGTATCACGGAATGGGCTGCAATTTTACAGTACCTCTAAAAAGGAAAAAAACATTCTCAGAAATGAATGACAAGAAAACTAAACAAATATAAAGTAGTGGGACAAATACAGTTTGTTTCCAAAATTTTGAAACTGATTGCAAACCAGCTTTGGCAAGACTTTATTCAAGTGTGTATTCCAAGGAAATTACAACAGTGACAATTTTGTTTTATTAAAGTTCTTTACATTTTGGACCGTCATTCATTGTTTTATATAATTTTGTTGATGACTGCAAACCGGGAGTAATTTTTGCTTCACCCTCTGACACCCAAACTCTGCAACAAGAACTTGCACTGGTAAACATCTGGTGTGCCAACAATGGATTTAAATTGCTAAAAGTTTATCAACGTGTAATAGTGTTATATTTGGTAAAACTGAAAATGTTGTTATAGACCCTGATACTTGGTTTCATCATTCCCTCTCCTTTAGTAACCAGACAACAACAGTAGTCAGAAAGGCCCTTTGTTTAGTGTAGGTGATCACTAAGGGGATGTCTGGCAGATCCAGAGAGTCCATTTTTCCATTATATTCAGCTTTCATTAGGCCATTAATTTAATATAATGCCCACTCTGTGGTGTATCTGACTAGACATATAAAACAACTAGACAACCCCCAGTGGTTCCTAACTAAGAAGACCACTGGCTTAAAAATTCTAAGCTACCAGAAAAGACTGGAAGCACTGTCCTTTAATTCAGTGTTTTGTCTAAGGGTCCAGTTTGATTTAACTAATCTATCCATAACCAAAAGTAAACAAATAAATACATACATTGCATTTAGTTATTAAAATGTTATGCAACATAAATGGAGGAAGATTAATGAATATAGTAAAGTAGCTACTGAGTGTATTTATTCCATGTTGAAATGTTCAAAAATGTGCAAGGTATACATGTTTTTGCATGTATACTGCTGTTTAATTTGATTTTGTCAGATATCTATGTACTGTACTGGATGTTTTATAAAGATATGTGTGTGTGTGTGTGTGTGTGTGTGTGTGTGTGTGTGTGTGTGTGTGTGTGTGTGTGTGTGTGTGTGTGTAATGCCCCAGTTACTATATACTTGTGGCTAGAGATACTCAGGCTTGAACCCTGTACCTTGGATAGAGGTGGCAAGGACCTGAATTCCCTATCCACCCCCATTTCTAAAAAAATTTGCATATTTTTGCCTCATATTTGTTCTGTTCCTTATAAAATCTGTGGTTTCTGTATCTACATTTTTCCTTGCAAAGTCTGTAGTGCAGTGGTGCACTGGTAGCATTGCTGCCTAACCGCTACAGGTTCTCTGGTTTGATTCTTGGCTGGGGTGCCTTCTGTGTGGTGTCTGCATGTCCTCCCATCTTACAAAGATGTGTCTGGCATTTTTCCCTGCTCTGCTGAAAATTGTCTTTTGTTCCAAGTCAGACTAGTTTCCTGGTTAAATGTTTAAAAATAACAGGCATTTGAATTTCAGACTTCATATTCTTCAGAAAGTACATGGTAACACATAACTGTTCTAGCAGTTGTCTAAGTTTATAACATGGATATTTGAAATTTGTCCCTATTTTTGGGACTGTATTCCCCCATTATTGGCTTTGTCCAGGTATTTTGTGCTAAGGTTGAGAGTTATGTATGGTGAGAACTGAATTAATTGAATGTTTGAGGGTTGTATTCCCCCCCTCCCATTACTGGCTTTGTCCACATGTCTTTTTTGCTAAGAGGTTGAGAGCTATAGTAAGAACTGAATTCACTGAATATGTTTGGGGGCTGTATTCCCCCATTATTGGCTTTGTTCAGGTGTTTTGTGCCAAGAGATTGACAGCTATGGTGAGAACTGAATTCATTAAATGGTAGCCATTTAAGTTCGTCTTCCTCTCTTTCACAAAACAGCTGATTTGGCATAGTGGTATGTTTCTCTGACTGTTTTGCACAGGGTCCCCTGGGTTAAAGACGTGGCAGTGAAATGTATGGTGGTAACACAGCATTTTATTCTAGCAACTTTTCAACATTATACAAGCAATGTTTAAAATATGTCCCTGGTTTTTGGGGTCCCCCCCCCAATAAATTTCGGCTTTTTCCAGATTTCCTGTGCTGCAAAGTTCAGAGATACAACTGCGTGTCGAGTAAATTTTACAAGGAGCTGAGAGCTGCAAGGGAACAAAACTTTAGTGCTGCTTATTCTGAGTCTGCTTGCATTGTTAACAGCACAACAGGTTGTGTACTTGCTTTTGATGCAGAAGGCTGTGGGTTCTACTCCCACAGTAGATAGATGCATTGATGATACTGTACTGTGTTGTAAAGTGGGTGGATGCTGCAGTCCTTTTTGGTAAAGATACCTAGAGTAGTAACTATGAACCTGTTATCAGTTTGCCATACAGTCCCTATTGCGATATTACTAGCTTATCATTTTTTTTATGCATGCAACACAGGCAATTTATTCCTCAAGGGCAACATACACTTTATTTGTAGATGAATAAACAATGACATATAAAGTTGTTTGCTAGCAGCAACCTCTTCATTGTTACAGATTTCTTTAATGTGGAATTATTTAGATGACTTTTTCTAATTCAGAGATTGTGCATATTTACTGATACTGGTGGACTGTAGAAGGTTGAGTAGACTTTTATGATGGAAATGTTCTGAATTGGGTAATTTTCTCATTGGTGCATGCATTTTGTTTCATTGTTTACTGGAAAAATGTTCAAAACAATAAATTTAAAATGCTGTCTAACAACTGTACTGTATTATACAAGGAATATAATTTAGTACAATCAGGAAGGTGCATCAACGAGCACATGTATGTTTCATGTGCAAGGGGCCTATGATTTGAAAACAGCCCAAAGGTAATCTTTATCTGCCACTGGCAAAATGTATTTTCTTTGAATGTGGGTTTCAATGCTGTTTCATTGAATGTGAGTTTCAAGGGCAGAGAAGTTTTTAATGCTAAGCCTGTTTTCATTGTGAGACTGCATTGCTTTGTTTAGCAGATGTCTTAGTGTTTGTGCTGTAAAATGCAAAATAAAACTTTCAAATGAAATCCAAATCATCATAGAAGTAAAGCAGTATGCACATTATTGTTTATGGTAAATGGAGTGAAATAGCCAAGTAATGGATCATTGGAATGGCTGCAGGGGAAAGGGCTCCATTCGACCATGATTTTGTGAGGGGGTAGGGCGGCAAACTCAAAGACAGCCCCAGCTGAACTATACCTCCCAACTGGCCAGATTTTCACAGAATGAATAGATTTTTGCTAGTTTATTTTTGGTGTGTTCCTCATAAAATTTGTGGTTTTCTGGAAAATCATTTAGGAATTAAGTCATTAAATAATGACACATTGAGTTTCAGATTTCATAACCTTCAGAAAAATGCATGCTAAAGTAAGACCTGTTATTCTATCAACTGTCTCAGTTTATACAAGAGTAATTTTTAGTACTGTCTATATGTTCCCCCAATATATTTGGCCTTGTCCAGATTTATTGCATTAACAGGTTGAGAGGTACATGCAAATAAATTGCTTTATACAATTAGGCATAGCCAAACCTCTCAACTGTCCCTGAATTTGGCTCAAAATGTTGCTCTTCCCCTAATAATCCCTCTGCAAAATAGCAATTTTGGAAGAAAACATGGAGGATTTACAATTAAGAAATAACTGTAATAATCAGAGTTATAGATTACTTTTATTTCAGAAATGCATATAGATTCTTTTATTTTGTCAGCTGCTCAAGTTAGCAGTACTAATATTAAAAAAGTGTCCCTTCTTTGAGAGGTTCCCAGCTGTATTGTGTGGCTATTTTATATTTTTGCATCACATTTTTGGTCCATTTTTCATAAAATTGTGTTTTTTTTGCAAATTAGTGGTAAATCATTAAAGACTGAGGTTAGAAAATAATGACAGACATTTGAGTTTCAGATTTCATATCCTTCAGAAAATTCATACTAATGCAAGACCTACTATTCTATTATCTTTCTAAGTTTATAAGAGCAATATTTAAAAATTGTCCTTATTTTTGGGCCTTTGTCCCACTTCTATGTATGGCTTTGCCCAGATTTCTTGCTCTGAGGGTGAGAGGTATGACAAATGTGTCAGGGCCATCACCGTCAGCCAGAGACATTTCAAATTGTGACATACTTGTTGCACCCCACTCCCCCATGCAGTGACTCTGGATGTGTCCAATCAAGGCAAGGAGCAGTTATGCAGTGTAAATGTGCAGGGTATCCCCCCATCCAAGGTAGACACAAGTACTACAGTGGCTTTTCATCTGTTCTTGATTTTGCAGAATGGTCTGGTTTCTGTCATATTTTTGTACTGTTGATTTATGCTTATTACTCAAAGTGCCTGTTGCTCTGTGTTTTAAGTAGCAATGCTTTAATGACCATCAGGTAAGCTTGTCTGAGATCATAACATGCAAGTAAGCTTTAATAATCATACTGTTAAAGAATTGCCAACATTGAAGCCTTTCTGTTGTTGCCATGCAGAGAATACTTAACTAGATAATGTATAAGCATTGGTTATTGAAATGCATATGACAGTATTTGTAATAAAGGACAGGATTACATTATTTTAAGAAGCTCATTACACTCGTAGGAGACTTCCAGTGATCTCTGAGGGCTTTACCCATAAACTAAACAGAATGCCATTCATGTGTGGTCCAGAACCTGTACAGTAATCCTTTAAGCAATGTATCTTGAGCTTGTTTCTTGTTTGCTTTTCATTTTTACTTTGATCATGTTTTCCTCATGAAACAAGTAGATAGTTGTCAGGCAGCAGGTCTTTTTTGGATAAGAAACATTTTTTTACAAGTGGGGGCATCACAGAGATTGCTACTTTCAGCATGTTACTTGGCACTTTAATAAAGCTGAATATAAATTATAATTAGAACTGCAGTGCAAGGAGAAGCGGTTTGAGTTGAGTGCTGCTTGTTTTTCTTATACTTGATTTTGACTGGCATTCCAGTAATGTATTTAAAAAGTAATTTATTTTTTCATGCCTCACAACCTTTTTGTTTCCATCTAGATATTAAGTAAGCCGTCATGCAGCCAATGCATTGAAATATTTTTATTCTTTTACACTTCATTTGTATTGATTGGACTCTCATAATGAGGGTTTGGCACCCAGGGCAGCATATTTAATTAAAGTTAGTTTTTGTGGTTTTGAGCATAGCTCCTCCCCTTGCTAGTTGGCCGCACCCCTTCCCATTGATCCCACCCATTCAGCTATCTCCTGCAGCCCCCCTTTGATTTGAAGTCACCAGCCGCCACTGCTGGTAATTACCATTTAACATACTTCGGGGTTCCTATCACTAATACTGGTAATTACCATTTAACATACTTCAAGGTTCCTGTCACTGATACTGGTAATTACCATTTAACATACTTCCGGGTTCCTGTCACTGATACTGGTAATTACCATTTAACATTCTTCAGGGTTCCTATCACAGATACCGGTAATTACCATTTAACATACTTCGGGGTTCCTATCACTGATACTGGTAATTACCATTTAACATACTTTGGGGTTCCTATCACTGATACTGGTTGTTGTTGTTGGGTCTTTCGGCTTTTCCCGGTTAAGGGTCGCCACAGCCGAACTCCGGTCCACTAATGATTGGTAGTTGATTTTTACTGGTAATTACCATTTAACATACATCAGGGTTCCTATCACTGATACTGGTAATTACCATTTAACATACTTCAGGGTTCCTGTCACTGATACTGGTAATTACAATTTAACATACTTCGGGGATCCTATCACTGATACTGGTAATTACCATTTAACATACTTCAGGATTCCTATCACTGATACTGGTAATTACCATTTAACATACTTCAGAGTTCCTATCACTGATACTGGTAATTACCATTTAACATACTTCAGGGTTCCTGTCACTGATACTGGTAATTACCATTTAACATACTTCAGGGTTCCTATCACTGATACCGGTAATTACAATTTAACATATTTTGGGGTTCCTATCACTGATACTGGTAATTACCATTTAACATACCTCAGGGATCCTATCACTCATACTGGTAATTACTATTTAACATACTTCAGGGTTCCTGTCACTGATACTGGTAATTACCATTTAACATACTTCGGGGTTCCTATCACTGATACTGGTCTCCAGGATAGTGCATACTCCCTGTACGGCTTTCTAGACTGCACCAGTCCCTCAGCCAAAGAACAAGGTGGGGTACAGGTGGGTGGTGGGAAAATAAACTGACAAAATCACCACAGTATAACAGGAGATGAAGAAAAGATGGAAAACGGGAGAGGGGGCATAAGAGGAGGGATGCATGCTATTATATGACATATATTGAAGGATGCAGTTACAGGGAGACTTTGTTCAGGATACCTCTGAAGGAGGATGGATCAGGAACAAGGGCAAAAATAAAGGAGTCAGATGTTGATTAAATAGGAAATAGATAGCAGGAAGTAACAGCTGACACATAGAATGTTACAGATTTTACAGCAATAATTCATTCACCTTTAAGTTTGAACATTATAACTAAGGATATTTTTCTCACTTAAGAACACTTCATTTTGCCATTGGGAATCACCTCATTGCTTACACAACCCTGCTGATTTCATGTGCATAAATTATTTTGCTGTCTGGATCCTTTTGCTGTTATACTTACCCAACATCTCCCTCCTCATCCTCCCTCATTTAGATAATAAGGAGGCCATGTGGGGCAGCACACACAGACAAGTGAAGAGAGGGGTTCATGGGAAAGGGTGCATCAGGTTGGAAGAGGAGACAGGAAGGAAAGTGGGGCCAGCTAGAAAAAGAGAGCATGATGAAAATTCCAAGAATTCCTGTTGAATGTGAAGTAGAGAAAGTACTGGTTGGGGTCCCAGATTCCCTCACAGCTGAGAATGGGCTGGGCATTTACATTTACACTGGCACTTATGATGAACCAGTACAAGACATTGTCTAGCCTCAATGGAGGACTCAGGGACTGGGCTTAGAATGGAAGGGAAAGGAGGGGTAAAGGTAAGTGCAGATCTGAATAAAGACCTGAAATGGGAACATTTTCTGATCCAAAAACAAAATGGAGAAAGCTCTCAGGAGATGGAGGGCGTCATTATTTTCCTTCCTATGTTATACAATTTATTAATACAGGAGTTCCACCACAGAAGTTTACTCCTGAATTTACCATTATATTTAGGACAAAAAGGTACTGTCATTTCTATGCAGCTGTTTAGGTGCTGCTAAAAGTCAGAGGTAAATGCAGCAGCCCTGTCAGTTAAGCCCGTTTTTTGGAATTGTTGGAAGCTTTAAGTAGGTCTTCTACAGTCTGAGTTAAGTTTTCCCCAAAGAAAGCCCCAGAGATGATCTCATGTGGGGGTGGGGTTGTAACACAAGGCCTAATAATCGAGATGACTGATTTGTGATCAGATTTAATCAGGAATAAGAAGATTCAAGGTGGACCACAAACTGGGCTAAGATGCTAAAGATTAAGGCAAAGATATTAGAGTATCTCTTTGTAATTTGCTAAAGTTCATTGCTGTTAAAAAAAGTTCATTACTGTTAACAAAGTCTATGAAATGCTATGCATGTAGTGCACTAGTCAATGCCTGAGTAACGGACATCCCCTAACAAGAAGGTATTTGGTTTAATATTTAACATCTCAATGGTGAAAATGTAATTTCTGTGATCTTTGGAAGATGTTGATAGGGTTCTGTAGCTAGCGATAGGTTCAGAGATTCGTAGGTTAATATTAAGGTATTGATCTGGAGGAGCATTTTCAGACTAGCCTCAAGATCCTAATTGTTAATACTCACAGACATGATTAATTAGTACCTAGTTACAATATCATTCAATTAGGACTAAAGAGGTAGACCTAGGGTGCATTTACAATTGTCCATCAATTTGTCCAAGTTATGCTTAAGAAGGGTCAGGGCACTACTTTGTTTTACATCCAACTGAAGTCTATTCCATAAAACAGGGACTCTCTGGAACAGAAATCATCTTGCCACAGATCCTATTAATATTTTGATGGAAATTAGCTCTCTTGGTGGGCATTTAGGGTATTACTTGTTTTGTGGATGTGCAGGAGCTCATGTAGGAGTGGATCCTTTGAAACGCTGTAGGCCAGAAAGAGATCCCCTCTCAAGATTCTGTAGGAAACAGAAGAGAGAGAGAGAGAGAGAGAGAGAGAGACAGAGAGAAACAGCACTTTGAGGTGATCAGTGTAGGTCAAGGTGTGCCTGCCCTGTAGGCTCTCAAGCTGAGTCATACACTTGGACAAGTGCACTCCAAAGAGGACATTATACTCTATTACGGGCCTGATGAGGGAAGGGAAGAAAAAGATAATAACTTCATTGGATCTTGATAATAAACCCCTGGTGATCAGTTTGGCTAGATAAAAGGATTTCCAAATAACAGTGTATACATACTAATCAAAGGATAGATCATTATCTATGAAAGTGCCCAGGTCCCTCATGACTGAGTCAGCTTTCAAGGGGGTGTTACCTATGTGGTAAGTGAATGGGTGCTTTTTTGTGCTGAAGGACACAATGCTGCATTTCTTGGTATTTAGTTTAAGGCACAATTTGTTGGTATGTGTTAGGCTCACCTGGAGAATTTGGAAGTCTGGTGAGGAGTTTATGACCACTTCAAGTTTGCAGTCATCCACAAACATGGTTACTCTTGACATTAGAAAAATAAGTACCAAAGAGAAGTGGTCATAGGACTGGCCCATGGGGAACACCACTGATAACTACATTTTGTGATGACAGAGTACCACTATCACTAACAGACGGGGTCCTTTCGGTAAGCCAGTTTGCTATCCAGTGAGCAGCATGTGGGTTTATATTTAGTTTTATTAGCTTATGGATAGTACCAGAATGTAGAATAGTGTCAATGGAATTTGCCAGGTCCAGGTAGGCAGTGAGAACTAATTTGCCTGTGTCAAATGCATCAGTGATCTGTTCAAAGAATTCCAACAACTTCAGGAGGCAAAATCTGCCTTTAACAAACACACTGTTCAAAGAAGTCCAACAACTTCAGGAGGCAACACCTGCCTTTAACAAACTCAAACTGTCTTGGCTTCAGTGCTTGTAGACTTCCTATATCTTTGTTAATAAGAAGTAGGCCCCCTTTTTTGGAGTGGGATTACTAAAGCACTTATCCATATCTTTGGTGTGAATCCAGTGTAGAGGCTGAGATTAAATTGGCTTAGTAATTAATCAATTGTTTTTGGCCTTAGAGGGAGCACTCAGGACTTTCTCAGAAATTATCAGAGAGGATGGATTTGGGATGTTAATTAGTGGTGGAAATTTGGGAAGGATGGAGAAGTAAAGTCTGCACTAAATTTGACAGCCAATAAGTTGAAAAGTTTGTATTGTTATGTATTAACTTGATGCACGGCTGGGCATTAGTCCTAAAATGTCTGATATAACTGAAGGTTTTGTGGTTGCCTTAGCATGGATGGCAATTTTTAGATCATACTTACTTTTAGAGAATATGATTTTGCTTCTGAGTTTTTTTTTTTTTTTGAGTTCTCCTCCAGATGATTGTGGATTAAATTTACATACACAAGCAGAGTTTATTCCTCTTATTGTTCAGTTTGTTTATAAGAGGGATCCCCAGTGGGGTTTATTGGTGAATTTAGCATTGTATTTGTGTTGTAGGGGGGACTGAAGAGAGAGCTAAAATGTCATCAGGATATCAGCCAGCTGGAATAGGTCTGCCTTTGTGTAGTTTTAAAGACAGAAGGGTTTTACAGCAGATCTGATTTTAGCCTGATAGTATGTGTTACTGAATGGTGGCTATACCATTGATGTGGTAACTAAAGGTGTTGAACATGGGGAGGTTATATTAGGGAGAACCAGATCCAGGATTTAAGCATCCTAGTTGGGACTAGAGCTAGCTGGCTCAAGGAAATGAAATTAATGAAGTCCAGAAATCTCTGCCCAAACATATTAGTAATGGTGTATATTTGCCACTTAATATATGAATAATTGAAATCACCCAAGAGAATATTGTTGGCTTCAACAGGAAGGGATGTCAGTTTGTTTAGATGCACATCATGGGCTGCAGGTGACTTGAGGGGGGTTGGTAATTTGCTATGATGTGGTTTGGAGAATTATTTACTGTGAGAATAATTTATAAGAGTTCAAAGTCATGACTTAAGAGTCTGGAGATGTATTGACTTCTTAGAAAGACAGACACACCCCCTGCAGTAGCTCTGTCATTTCTGACATTGGACCTGATCATGTGGTAGGCACTAAAATCTGGCACTGGGGGGGGGGGGTGCTATCACTGTTCTGAAACCATGATTTGGTAACTAGGAAGACATTTACATTTTCAAGTGTTAGGAATGCCTATAGGGAGTGAACCTTCTTGTTTAGGCTTTTAGCATTGAGCAATGCTACCTTTATGTAGTCTTAATTTTGTCTGCTGTATTGGTAATTTGTGGAGACAGACCTTGCCTTAAAAGGTCAGTATAGGGAAGAGAAAGTCCTGGCCAATATACAGAAGTTATGAAGACAGAGGTGCAGGTCATCCTAAGCAAAGTAGTTTGGGTTGTCAACTATCTTGCCCCAGGCTATCATATATTGAACCCCACTGCCCCACCCCCCACCCTTGAATGACACCTACAGCTAAGCCAGTGGTTGAAGTCAATTGTCTTTTGCTTGCATTGTAACATCATTCTTGGATGATGCATATCCACAAGTCAAGCTCCACTTGAGTAACCCACACAAGTGACCTCAACCTGGTCTGTGACATCAATAGGACTTGTTGGTGGAACAGATTTATGTCCCAGAGATTCCCCTTTTGTGGAATAGACTCCTTCTCCATGTCAAGCAGAGTACCTCATTATCCCTTTTTAAGTGCAACCTGGATAACTGGATGGGGAACAGAAAATACACCCCGGGATTCCACCTGTGTCCCTGCTGGACAGTGGCAAAGGGTGCTGACTTGTTCGAACAGGACCAACGGCCTAGTAACTTCCTATGATACTATGATCCCATGAGATGGTAGGATACCAGCAAAGTAAGCCAGCAAACTCTGATGCTGAACAAATCCAATATTTATTAAATGTCAGCCATAGAAAAAGGAAAAAACAGACCGGTTTCAGCTAATATAGTTACATAGTCTTCCTCAGTGTTAACAGAAACAAAAAACAAATTCCCTTTTATGCATGACATCAACCACAAAAGAGATACTGATTGGTTAGATTACAAATGCTCATTAAGACCTGGTGGAAGAAGTCCACCTAATTTAATTATCCACTTTTTTTCCTTTGGCGTCAAGAATATTGTGTCATCCTGCTTTATTTAATCTGTTGTCCTCAATTTTATCTATTACCATGAACCTAAAAGTGTCTGTAGAATGTACTAGGGAGTGTTTATATAGTGCACTAGTGGGCTTCCTTATCCTCATGTCACTAATGTGTTCAGATACCCTTATTCTTAATGGTCTAGAGGTCTGACTCCCATAGAATGCAGAGCAACTGCACGTAGCCAGATAAATTATCCAGTCGCTACTTCAGTTAGCAAAAAATTTAATGTCAAAAACATTCCCTGAGTTCTGACTCGTGATCTGTTTAGACCTTATAATTTTGTTACAGTGGCTACAATGACCACAGGGGCAACACCCCATAAGAGTATCCCCCAATATAGCAGTTTGTACACCAGTATCACCCGAACCTCTAACTCCTCGTTTGTAGTGACTTCAATGGGAGCCCAGATTTCTGCCTCTACGAAAAGACAAGCGGCATTTCGCCTGTAGGAATTGAGATAGATTGTGATCTGCCAACAAAATATTCCAATGCCTCTGTACACTATTCATAAGTGTGTCTGTGTTCCTACCATATGTGCTCACCATCTGATTTCAGAGTTCTTAGCCTCTTGTTTATCTTTATATTTCAACAGGTCACCCCTGTCTAGTGTAGTATCCCAATTACTAGCCGTCAGTACATGTCCCATTTTATAGCCTCTTTCACAAAACTGCCTAGTAAGAGCCTTCCTGAAGTATTTGTAAGTAGAATCCCCTGAGCAAATTCATCTCATTCTTATGAATTGCGACTTGGGGGTTTTCTTAGGTATATGAGGTGGATGATAGCTGGATGCATGGAGAAAGGAAGTGCATTATGGATATTTGCGAAATACCTCTGTTTGTAAAGTATGATCGGCATTTCTAGTAACTAGAACATCAAGATATGTTATTTGCTCCAGACTGTAATTGACAGTAAATTGTAGGCCCCATTTGTTTTCATTAAGGTAGCCAGCAAATTCCAAAAAATAATCCACATCCGATCTCCAAACCAACCAGCAATCATCCAAAAACCTCCTTAAAATGTCCATTTCCACAAGGTAGATGTTATGTGCTGGATCATAAATCAAATGTTCCTCGACATAAGCCATGAAGAAGTCTGCATATATAGGGCAAAGGAAGCCCCTATAGCTGTACCCTTAATTTTCCAATAGTATTGTTGGGATTACATCAAGGAACAGCTCCGAGCCCTTTCTTATTTGTAATGGTGATGGACAGGTTGACAGACGAGATCAGACAGGAGTCCCCATGGACTATGATGTTTGCAGATGACATTGTGATCTGTAGTGAGTGTAGGGAACAGGTGGAGGAGACCCTGGAGAGGGGGAGATATGTTCTAGAGAGAAGAGGAATGAAGGTCAGCAGGACTAAGACAGAATATATGTGTGTGAATGAGAGGGAGGATAGAGGAATGGTGAGGATGCAGGGAGTAGAGGTGGTGAAGGTGGATGAGTTTAAATACTTGGGATAAACAGTTCAGAGTAATGGTGAGTGTGGAAGAGAGGTGAAGAAGAGAGTACAGGCAGGATGAAGTGGGTGGAGAAGAGTGTCAGGAATGATTTGTGACAGACAAGTACCAGTAAGAGTGAAAGGGAAGGTCTACAAGAGGGTAGTGAGACCAGCTATGTTATATGGGTTGGAGACAGTGGCATTGACAAAAAGGCAGGAGTCAGAGCTTGACATTGGCAGAGTCGAAGATGTTAAGATTTGCACTGGGTGTGACGAGGATGGACAGGATCAGGAATAAGTATATTAGAGGGTCAGCCCAGGTTGGAAGGTTTGGAGACAAAGCCAGAGAGGCAAGATTACATTGATTTGGACATGTGCTGAGGAGGGATGCAGAGTATATTGGGAAAAAGATGCTAAGGATGAAGCTGCCAGGTAACAGGAAAAGAGGAAGGCCTAAGATAAGGTTTATGGATGTGGTGAGAGAGGACATGCAGGTGGTTGGTGTGACAAAGCAAGATGCAGAGGACAGGAAGAAATGGAAACAGCTGATCTGCTGTGGCGACCCCTGACGGGAGCAGCCGAAAGAAGAAGAAGATTGTTCCTGGTAGAAAAAGACATTTTTGGTAAGGACATGTTCAGTAAGACATAGCAAGAAGGTGCTGAAACTAGGTTGGGAAAGGTCTGATTTATATAGCTAATATTCTATGGCTTCCAGACCGGCCTCATGTGGTATATTGGCATATAGTGCACAGGCATCTAATGTGCATAATAGCCACCCCTGCTCCAATCGAGTTTCAGAAATAATCTGAAGAAACTCGGTGGTGTCCTTGATTGTAGCATGGACCCATTTTAATAGTGGCTGCAGGAATTTGGTAAGGAATTGTGACAGTGGCAGATGTGAGTGAACCTCTACCTGATACAATCGGTCAGTCGGGTGGGTTGCAAGGGTCCTTATGAATCTTAGGTAAAAAATAGATATATTGGTTCATAGGGTCCGATACCTTGAGATGATACATAGTGGAGTCAGAGATAATCCCCTCCTGCCTAGCAGATAGCAAGAAATCATCAATCTGTTTTTTTAATCTAAATGTTGGATCCAAAGGCATTTTCACATAATGTCGCCCATCTCTAAGTTGTTTTTGTGCCTCACTATCATATTGAGCCCAGTTCATGACCACAACTGCTCCACCTTTGTCAGCAGAGAAAATAGCTAAATCTTTATTAGTCTCTAAATCATGTAAGGCCTCTAGTTCAGTCTTTGAGAGATTGTTGGCCTTATAACTCAACCCCCTGGAATAGAAACACAAGTCCTTCAATACGCTTGTTTGAAACAGCTGAACATTATGGTTCATGGGTGGTGCAAATTTTGACTTATGATAAGTGAAAACTCTGTCTGAGTCACCATCAGTAGATCCTTGAAAGTGCAATTTTAAATTCAAGAGTCTGCAAAATGCTAATAAATCTTGAGCTTAGTGATCCCCAGAAATGAAAAAAACAGGAATTAAATTTAAGCCTTTGTTAAGTAGACTTATTTGTGTTGGAGACATGGTCACATTACAGATATTTAAAACATTGTTACATACATTCACTTCTGAATCAATAATTTAAACAACCCCTCCATGTTGTCTATTTTTTGAATGTTTTCTCCCTGCTCTTTTGTAGTAGGGCCTAAAGGGGCTGTGTTGTTACTTCTTTTTGGTGTGGGTGAGTCTGAAACCTGCTGTATGTCCAAATCCATGGCCGATGAGGTATCATCTGTAGATGTCTCAGTACCTACCGGGCGTTTTTTAAGAATGGATCTGGGACATTTCCTTTTGGTCACACTAGTATTCCCTTCCTCAAACCTGACACATTTGTTATAACAGAAAGGGTTTCCCCATTCATAATCAGTTTTGTCACGCTGAAATTTGTGGACTTTTCTCTCCCATAACTGTTGTTCCCGGTTAAGTAGGTCTTTACTAAGCTTGCTGAGACCAATACTGTAAAAAGATTGCCCTTCATAAATTTTTATTTTTTCACATAGTTTGGTAATATCCACAATATCCCTATGTATAATTCTAGCATGGTAACTAGATAGTGCCTCCACAAAAGCCATGGATGTTTGTTGCTGTATAGTGGCCCACCGCTTAGTCAATTCTGCATCAATCTCATTAACAAGCAGTTGTGTCCTTACTCTCAACCTTCTTCATGAAATACCTTTTGCCAAATATGCTTTGAAAAGCCTGGAGTGCCAAACACTGGATCTCAAAGATCTCATACTTTTATTCAATTTTAAAAATAACGCCTCACAGGCATTCTCTGGTCCTTCAACAATGGTTCTAATATCCCCTTGTTTACTGATACCAACACCAAACACCCCCAGATCTTCTCCATCAGCAGATAATCCTGTTAATAATTTGGCTAAATCCATACTCAATGGGTACACAGTCAGAATTAACAAAATAAATATGGCCAAACCCCCACACTAGGTAGTGGAGCCTTCAGTTATATCTGGTTGGCGGAGAAGGGATCAATGAACTGTATCTTGGTACTAAACACTTCTTTTAGTGGCTACAACACCCCTGACCAGTAATATCAACAAGCCAGTAAGTAGGATTCCAAATATGATAGTGGCCACCTCTGCATATCAGTCCATTCAAACAAAATTCTTGATCCTTATCACTAAATATTGACCATAATAGCCCTTGCCAAAACCTTCAAACCATATACATCAATTTGGCAGCACTGCGCCCATATAACCTTCATAAATTGAATATCTATTTAAACCAGAATTAATAGCAGCCGCTTAGTTATTATACACATTTAAATAGCATATTCATCAATTAGGTGAACCATAATAGCCCTTGCCAATGTATTCCAAACACTATAATTCTATACCTTATACAGTACAGTATCCATATTCATAATGCCACCATAATTAATGTAAATACTCAAGTTAATTAGGCAATGCTATGTCCACTTTAATCTGCGGCATTCATCCACCCCAAATCATACTTTGGTTCCAAACCACATGGCCTGCTGTTATTCTAGACAGAGAAAATTCTTTAATCAGACAAAACAGTTTTTGGACCACCCTTATGCCCTCAGTCCGCCACTCAGAATTATAATCCGGAAAGTATATCCAATATATAGAACAATATACCCCAAACAAATGGGGCCTGCAATTTACTGTCAATTACAGTCTGGAGCAAATAACATATCTTGATGTTCTAGTTACTAGAAATGCCGATCATACTTTACAAACAGAGGTATTTCGCAAATATCCATAATGCAATTCCTTTCTCCATGCATCCAGCTATCATCCACCTCATATACCTAAGAACACCCCCAAGTCGTAATTCATAAGAATGAGATGAATTTGCTCAGGGGATTCTACTTACAAATACTTCAGGAAGGCTCTTACTAGGCAGTTTCATGAAAGAGGCTATAAAATGGGACATGTACTGACGGCTAGTAATTGGGCTACTACACTAGACAGGGGTGACCTGTTGAAATATAAAGATAAACAAGAGGCTAAGAACTCTGAAATCAGGTTGGTGACCACATATGGTAGGAACACAGACACACTTATGAATAGTGTACAGAGGCATTGGAATATTTTGTTGGCAGATCACAATCTATCTCAATTCCTTCAGGCGAAATGCCGCTTTTCTTTTCGTTGAGGCAGAACTCTGGGGCATTGAAGTCACTACAAAAGAGGAGCTAGAGGTTCGGGTGATACTGGTGTACAAACTACTCTATTGGGGGATACACTTATGGGGTGTTGCCCCTGTGGTCATTGTAGCCACTGCAAAAAAATTATAAGGTCTAAACAGTTCCAGAGTCAGAAATCAGGAAATGTTTTTGACATTACATTTTTTGCTAACTGCAGTAGCGACTGGATAATTTATCTGGCTACGTGCAGTTGCTCAGCATTCTATGTGGGTCAGACCGCTAGACCATTAAGAATAAGGGTATCTGAACACATTAGTGACATGAGGATAAGGATGTCCACTAATGCAATATATAAACACTCCCTAGTACATTCTACAGCCACTTTTAGGTTCATGGTATTAGATAAAATTGAGGACAACAGATTAAATAAAGCAGGATAACACAATATTCTTGACGCCAAAGGAAAAAAGTGGATAATTAAATTAGGTGGACTTTTTCCACCAGGTTTTAATGAACATTTATAATTTAACCAATCAGTATCTTTTTTGTAGATGATGTTATGCATAAAAGGGAATTTGCTTTTTGATTCTGTTAACACTGAGGAAGGCTATGTAACTATATTAGCCAAAACCAGTCTGTTTTTTCTTTTTTTCTATGGCTGACATTTAATAAATATTGGATTTGTTCAGTGTCACAGTTTGCTGGCTTACTTTGCTGTTTTTCAATTTGATATTCAGGCCGTGCAATTGCTGTATGTGCAGGGGGTTGCTTTTCTGCTTTTTTTATGGTAGGATACCAGTCAAGACTAATTTCTCACTAAGTTCTAATGCATATTCAAAGAGAGCCATCATGTCTCTTTCATATAATACAATAGGATGCATCTCAAATTCTTTACTCCCATGTACACAATGAATAGATCATGTGTGTACCTACGGTGAAGGGACATGAGGAGTCTAGTGGATCCTGGTACCTGACAGACAGCAAGCTGTCACCTTGTATTTGCTCAGCTTGGTAAGTGTTGTATCTGTGTGTCTGACTATAGAACCAGCTATGACCAGGCATTTGCCAGCTGTATTGTCTTGGCCTTGATGCCTTAAGGCTTCTGCTTGCCAGATAAGTGACCCCTTTCTGGAGTTGTGTTAGATTGTGCTGTATGCTGGTGTTAATCCATTGATGATGGGTTGCATGCAGTAGGTAGGTTTGAGGGCTTTGATGATCCCTAGACCTAAGTGTTCTAAGAAGGCATGGGTAGAGATTTTTAAAGGCATCATCAACATATGAAAATTTTGGGTTGCCAATCTGAGGATGCTGCATAGGTGAGGGTGGGAGTAAGACAGTGTTCTCCTCACTATGTGCAACTGATTGTGAAAGGGACACCTCCAGTTTAGTTAAGTATTTACACCTGCCATATATACAGTCCCTTAGGTCAAGCAGGTGTTTGTTTTCAGAGAGCATGTAGAAGTTCTTACACTGCCTTAAGTAAGAGTTGGTCATGTTAAGGATGACTTAGATATGCAGGATCACCAAGTTAGACTTGTGAACAAATCTTCGGTTCCACCAATAAGTGCCCACAACTGCCAAAGGATGATAAATCCACAATTTATTAACAAACGACAATGACAGAACGATACTGAACGCACTGTTAGACACTAAAAACACTTAAAACACAGTGAATGCGGTACAATGTTAAGCGCTTTCAGCCAAATCAGCTGGCCTTCATCAGAACTAGAGCGTATTACTATTACGCTGTTTAAATAGCTTCATTGACGCCAAAATCCATATCACATTCCTTAAAGTTATACTAACCATATGTTGCGTATATAACCTTAAAGTTCATTAATAATCATTATTATTTCATCAAACGGAAACACTGGATTTAAGAAGAAAACCTGATAAAAAATATATATATATATACTTATTAAAAACTCAATTGTTGTTTCATTATGACTTGACCTTTTTAAACATTATTTATTGTTGCCTTAATACTACTATGAATATATATAAAATATGTATATAAAACTAGAAATAAAGATGATAATAATATTAAGAACTGCTGAAATAAATAGGGAAATATAATAAAATACTTGCGTATGTATGAGGGCTTAACTATTATTACAAGTTAAAAATTACAAGAATTATTACTGTTCAAAAATACTAAGTACTAAATAAATAATTAATAAATAAGTAAATAAATATTCAACTTCTTATATTACACATTGTTAATTTCATAACTAGTCTATGATAACTTATTAATAATCAATTTATAAAAAAGTTAATTAAAAAGTTTTTTTTTAAAGTTTTTTTAACAATATAACAAAGATTTTACTGATATACTTTCGTTTAATCCTGGTGGAGTGGTGGCATCCAACCATATTTGCCACCAAGTCTCCTTATATGCCAGTATGCTCTTAAAATTACCACCTCTCGGGTCTATATCTATTATATCAAGTATACTGAACTTGAATTGATGTTCATTCCCTTTACTTTCTACATGTTGATATAGGGCATTCATTCTGCCTTTGGTCCTAATACTATAGGTGTGATCATATATATGTTTCTTAATACATCTTTCTGTTCTTCCTACATAAAAACTTGGACATATCTCACATTTAGCCAAGTATATCACCATTATGATGTCACAATTTCCTTGTTTACATCTTATAATAGTTCTATGTCCATTCTGTAATATTATCTTATTATTCTGTGACATATAGCTACATTGATTACATGATCATGATACTTGATATAATAGATATAGACCCGAGAGGTGGTGATTTTAAGAGCATACTGGCATATAAGGAGACTCGGTGGCAAATATGGTTGGATGCCATCACTCCACCAGGATTAAACGAAAGTATATCAGTAAAATCTTTGTCATATTGTTAAAAAAACTTTTTTAAAAAAAACTTTTTAATGAACTTTTTTATAAATTGATTATTAATAAGTTATCATAGACTAGTTATGAAATTAACAATGTGTAATATAAGAAGTTGAATATTTATTTACTTATTTATTAATTATTTATTTAGTACTTAGTATTTTTGAACAGTAATAATTCTTGTATTTTTTAACTTGTAATAATAGTTAAGCCCTCATACATGCGCAAGTATTTTATTATATTTCCCTATTTATTTCAGCAGTTCTTAATATTATTATCATCTTTATTTCTAGTTTTATATACATATTTTATATATATTCATAGTAGTATTAAGGCAACAATAAATAATGTTTAAAAAGGTCAAGTCATAATGAAACAACAATTGAGTTTTTAATAAGTATATATATATATTTTTTTATCAGGTTTTCTTTTTAAATACAGTGTTTCCGTTTGATGAAATAATAATGATTATTAATGAACTTTAAGGTTATATACGCAACATATGGTTAGTATAACTTTAAGGAATGTGATATGGATTTTGGCGCCAATGAAGTTATTTAAACAGCGTAATAGTAATATGCTCTAGTTCTGATGAAGGCCAGCTGATTTGGCTAAAGGCGCTTAACATTGTACCGCATTCACTGTGTTTTAAGTGTTTTTAGTGTCTAACAGTGTGTTCAGTATCATTCTGTCATTGTCGTTTGTTAATAAATTGTGGATTTATCATCCTTTGGCAGTTGTGGGCACTTATTGGTGGAACCGAAGATTTGTTAAGTACCTGAGTGGATTTTATTCTGAAGTTAGACGTGTGAGTAATGTGTTATGTGATGATGGTGTTACTAAACATTGCTATACAGGTAGTCAGTGTTTACACTGCATTGAAACCATGTCTCACTATCTGCATAAACACAAATGTGTTTGAATTGAGGGCTTCAGACTCTTGCGAGCTTCAATTTAGACTCCTAGAAACACTGACAAGTCATCCCTTTTTTTCTTATGAGATACTAGAAGAACCAAGTGCTTTGTGCCCTTTATATATATATATCAATCTCTTTACTTACATTGTTAGTGGCAAATACTACTATCCAGAAAGAAACCAGGAGTGAACCATCATTATCAAAAATGTATGATTTAATAAGTCAACTCTAAGAGGTAGAGGGACAGAGGCCCCACTACACCTCAGATAGGTCTAGTTCATTTTGTGACCAGGAAGGTAGAAAAGCCTGTTGGGGAAGAAGGGAAATGAGCAGCTGAGGCAGGCTGTCCCATCCCAGTGGGAGTGAGTCAGTTTAAGTCCCACTGCAGAAATACCAGGGGTCCAGGAAAGCAAATAGTGTGGGAAGAAATAGCCAGGGAATTGTTATGGCTAGGCTTGTATAGGTCCTAAGGCCGATAGCCTAGTACCAACCTATGAAGCTATGAAATACCCTTGGGGAAAGCCCAGTACTGTACTCCAACTCTCAGGAAATTTGGGGGCAAGAACTTTGCCAGAGAATGTATGCACACCAGATGAGTATTGCAGGTGTACAGAAGCATGCAATTGCAGCAACTTGGGGTGACTAGGTACTGTGCAATGCTTGCCAGGTGAAAGGTAGAAGGCTGCCTAGAGCATCAAAAAACCTGTAACCTGCCACAGGATAACAGCTGCTGTTTCCAGCATCTTCTTATGAAAAGGACGGGGGGGGGGAGAATGAATGGGGGAATTATAGTCATGCCTTGATGAGACTGAGTAGGAAAACTGCAACAAAAATAGTTAGAAAAAATACATAACTTAGTAAAAAAAGAGCCAGAGGTTACAATGTACTGCACCCCTTTTTAGTAGCAAAAAGAAAAAGAAAGTATTTGTGTGGAAAGGCACATCATTTTGTGGATCCAGAATAGTGTTTGTAAAACGACAGCATTCCAGAGTATCAGATATTATACAGGAGAAACAGTTTGGTATGGATGAAAAGTCCATAATCGGAGGTATTGAGTCTATATTACAACAGTGAATGCTTAAAATAGCAAATGCTGTATAATCGACCCAAAAAAAATGAAAACACAAAATTCCGAACAAACAGAACAGCAATTTTTTTCCAAAAATCGTTGGTCCGGAAAAAAAAAAACTCAAACACAAAATAAAGTGGGGGAGCTTTGCCTCCCACACACCCCTACTTAAATATACCAACTCTGAGATCATACCACAGTAGTGGAAACGGCAAAGTCCCGAAAACAGCCCAGTGATTTATTTCCCCGGGAAAAAATTTGCTGTTCTATGTCTTCGGGATTTTGCCGTTTTGACATTTAGCTGTCGATTAAACAGCATTCGCTATATTAAGTGTTTGCTTACTTAATAGGGAACTGGAGGTATTATATGATAGCCAAGTGGAAAAATTAACTGAAGATTTAAGTAAACATTGTATAAGATGCCAAATGGTTCAGAGTTCACCACCTCACGCATCACTGCACCCACAGAACCCCCAGGATTGGCCTTCAGCACCATGATAATGCATTTATATTAAGTTCACAAGCCCATTTCAAGGAGACTGTATTTTTCAATGTGGTAATTGTATATTTCAAATGCCAGCAGTTGTTTGTAAAGACTTAGCCACCTCCAAATATGTCATAGCAGTACTAAGAATAGTGCTTGCAAATTAGTAGGGTTTAAAATCTTCACCAGACAAAATGTTATCAAGCAGTTTACATTAACAGCTCAACAGCCAGCCAGCTATGCAAAAAAATCTGTGCAAATATTCAATAATTATGAAATTAGTGCACCCAGACAACAAAACCCACATCATAAAACTGGCAATTTTCTTTTTGCCATCCATCCATCCATCCATCCATCCATCCATCCATCCATCCATCCATCCATCCATCCATCCATCTTTCCTTATACCATATGTCCTGGTTTGGGCTACGATGGCAGCATCCTAAGAAAGACAGACAAATCTTCCTCTCCAGCAGCAGTCTACAGATCATTCTGTGTGATTTCCAGACATTCCCAAACAAGCTGAGAGATGTAATCCCTGCACATGTCCTGGGTCTACCTGAAGCCTCCTTCTAGTGGGTCGTATGTGGTACACCTCCCATGAAGGCATAGAGGGGACATCTTCATAAGCTACTCAAAACATCTCAAATGACTCTGTCAACATACATGATCAGTAGCTGTACTCCAAGATCCCCAAGGAGAACTAATTTCCTCACTTCCTCATGAGGAATAAGCCTGGATACCATGCAAGGGAACCTCATTTCTTCTGCCTGCATCTGAAACCTCCTCCTTTTGGTCAGTATCCAAGGCTCATAACCATACTTGAGGATGGAAACATAGATTAACTAGCAAACTGAAAGCTTTGTCCAATGACTAAGATCATGCTACAGCCCCAGAGTCTGATATGAATCCTGCAGCATGGCCATGATTGCACTCATCTGTTATTTATTATCCTGATGCCTTCTACATTTACTTCTACATTTGCTACCTGTGGTAGCTGCTACCCCTTACCTGCAGATGGCAATTCACTATCTTCCAGGAGAGATGCCAAAGGCCTCTGATTTGGAAGTGCTGGTTTTCATGACAACCACTTCACATGCAAAAATGAATGACTAGTGTATGGGCAGGACCCCAGTAGTCACTTAAGGCTAACAGGATAAATATCATCGGCAAGCAAGAAAGATGATGTTCTCACATCCCAACACTGGATACACTCCTGACCTTGACTGTGCTTTGATATCTGTGTCTATATAGTTATATACAAGAACCAAGACAAGACACACTCTTGGTGGAGTCCTATGCCCACCTTGAACCTGTTAAATGCTAACAATGCAAGCCCAGCTTTTACACCTCAAACAGGCAGACCAAATGGCATGCAGAAGTAGGCATAGATGCCATACTGCTGTAGTACTTCCCACAAAACATTCTGTGGTATGTGGTCATATACTTTCTTCATGTCCACAAGCTTAAAAAGCTACTAAAATTGTGAGAGTGTTAACCAACAGCATGCTGGATGGACAGATGGAAGCATCTGTTCTCATTGACCGGGATCTACTTGATCCCAGCAAGACTGAATTGGTTTTGTTAGTCAGTCTTGGCTGAAAGCCAGACTTGAAGAAGTTTATAGATACATCATTCAAACAGGTAATGAAGTTAAACAGACACTGATCAGACAAAAGGATGCCACTTTAGCAGCGGGGGTATTAGATGGTGAAGGAGCAATTCATCAATCTAGAAATGAAATAAGCAAAATTTGATTATATGTAAAATGAATAAGGGGAAAAAGAATATGCATGTGACTGGGGTCTCAGAGTAAGAGGATAGAATGGACTGTGTCCCATTTGTGAAGGACACATTGGAAGTCTAGGTTGGATTACAAGTAAACTGCATCATGGCCTGCATCTTTCACCCCTGAGCTTCTGGATACTGGCCAAGGCTCTTGCCACCCCTATAGTGCCTTTTTAAGTGGTGTTCCAAAGACCAAATTACCACCATAACAGTTACAAACAAATGTACTCTGAGGGTCATGCTGCTCAACGCTAGAAGTCTAAATCTCAAAATGCACTCACTCGAAGCACTCCTTAAAATGGATAACATCGACATTTGTGCTGTAACAGAGACCTGGGTCAAAGCAGCAGAAAGCACCCCTGCACTACCAGGCTAGAACTCATTCCACACCGTTTGGCCCCAGAACTTGGACTGAAGCTCCAAAGGCAGTGGTGGTTCCATATTCATAAAGGATGCACACACCTCCAGACTGGTAGCCCAACATAATGCATCTGAAATACTTCAGGTGCAGCTAACTTTGGGTAAGACAGTGATTCTGGTCGTAGCCTGCTATAGGTCCCCAACCATGTCCCAAGACTCAACTCCACCTTCTTAAGCATCCTGAAGACTATTAGGGTCCAACCTAACACTCTCATACTGGGCGACTTCAACTACCCCTCCATTAACTGGGAAAACTACTCATACCAATACACTTGCCCAATGTTTCCTGGAATTCATTAATTCCAATGCCCTGGACCAGCTCATTCTTACCCCCACTAGAGGTAGCAACTTCTTTGACCTGGTCATTAATAACATGGGAGACCATTGCTCTACACCAGTAGTCAACTCCTCCCTGGTTAGATCCGACCACAAACTAATCACCTTGGAAATCCACCACACCTATGTGCCCTGTACAATCACAGCCTCACCTCAGGCTTTGTCCTTACCGAATGGCACACTGCTACAATCATCCCTCTCCACAAAGGAGGAGTGACTACAGACCCTGGGAACTATCGCCCCATTAGCCTGATGAGTCTGATATGCAAAGCTATGGAATGATCATCATGGACCTAATAAACAAGGATATAAGGAATCTTCAAACTCAGGATCCCACACAGTTTGGTTTTTTGAAGGGTTGATCATGCCTGCTCAACTTGGTCGACTTCTTTGAGTCAGTCACCAGTGCTGTGGATGAATACAAGGTGGTTCATACAGCCTACCTTGATCTGGCCAAGGCCTTTGATACCATTCCCCACTCAGGAATCATAGAAAAACTCACTAAGCTAGGCATCAACCCCTATATCACTAGGTGGGTTGCAAGCTGGCTCACAGACAGAACCCACAGTGTGAAAGTAGCTGAATCCAAGTCAGACTGGCAACCAGTCACGAGTGGAGTCCCACAGGGTTCAGTCCTGGTTCCTCTCATTTGGTATCTACTTCTCTGAAGTCCAGGCCAACACAAAGGGACTCTGGCTGACAAAGTTCACAGACGTTTGCAAGTTGGGAGCTATTATTAACGCCCCAAGTGATGTTGACATCCTACAGAAAGGCCTCACTGAGACCAACGACTGGTGTCAGAATCATGGCCTTACACTCTGCCAAAATATGTGTCGTCATCCCCCTTGGAAAAAAACAAGTTCCCATGAATTACCACATCAATGGTAGTCCACTGAACACAGAACACAGACAGCAACCTCTCTTTTGACCACCACATTGCCACTGTTGTCAGAAAGTCCTTCTATATGGCACATCTCATTACTAAGGGTTTTGCACCCAGGAGGAAAGAGGTCATTGTCTCCCTCTACTCTTCCCTCATTAGGCCAGTCATCGAATACAATACTCCATTTGGCATGTACCTCACTAGACACCTGCAACAACTGGAGAGGCCACAAAAGTACCTCACAAAGAGGATCCTAGTCCTTAAACACTTTCCTATATGGACATACTCAAAAAACTCCAACTATTCTCTGTCTCATATCGCCTACTTAGAGGCGATCTCTGCTTGACTTACAAAGCCATGTCTGACTTAGCTCTGTTAGAAATGCTACATCTAAAGAAATCCCAATCCCTCTGCACCACACACTCCAAAGACCTCAATCTCATTACTACAATCAACAAAACATGCTGGAGGGACAGGTTCATAAACCAGTGACTGCCCATGCTATGGAACAGACTTCCCATACATGGGAAGCAAATCTTGATGAGTGGATGGGAAATTAAAAATTCACCCCGGGGATCACTCCAGTGGCTCTACTCGACAAAGGCACTGGGAACTAATGTCAGGTAGCACGATCCCAGGATAATCCTATGGGCTAGGCTTGTAACGGTCCCAGGGCCATTAGCCTAGTACACACCTATGAATCTATGAGAGTACATTGAGTTTTTTTAACCAGGGCCAGTGGTAGCAACTAGGCAACACTGATATATTTTAGCATTTATTGAGACTTGTATCTGCTGTGGATGCCAGGCAAAGTCTGTAAAACAGGAGAAAACAGGATTATTTCAGTTCAGATAAGTAGAACAAGTGTCCATTCAAGGTACTCACAATGTTGGGTAAAGAAGTCTGAGTCCAGAATGTTGTCATCAGCACTTTTCAAGATTTTCTTTCCACTGGGATGGATATCATTACTGATGCAGGTTTGAACTGGGTCCATGAATTTGAGTTTAAAGAGGTGAATGATGGTCTCATAATGGAGCATGTAGAAACATCGCAGGTGAGTTAATACAGCAGGAAATGGAGGTTTTGGAGAAGATGATCAGTGTAGACAGCAAACCACATAGAAGGGTTTTCAGCACAGGACAAGTTTCCATTTTAAATACAGAATACAGCAAATGCATAAGGCAGCTTTAACAATGGAAACTGAGCTCTTATCATTTTACTTTACTACCATAAAGTTAAAAATGTTTTCTATGTTTACCTATAATAATAATAGATTGTTGGGCAATACAGATACATTTTAATAACATGTAACTGCTTCTCTTTTTCTAGTCTAGGTGTTTCAGTATTACATTTTATTTTATTTGCTACATGATATGAATTCAGTAAAAAAGGTGTATTTTCCTTTTTCAGGTATTGCAATATACCAAAGGTTACTTATTCTTTTGACAAAAATATTTTCTCTTTTCTAAAGGTGTTCCAGTGTTCCATTTTTTTTTACATTTTGTGTTGAGCCAAGATGCATGAAATAGAAGACATTACTTTTTTGTTCCTTTTTAGATATTGCAGTATTTCAAGATATAGCTTATTTTGAATTATGTGTAGATCTTTTGGTATATTATGATATGACAGAATTTATGGAAAGTAACATCAGGCAGCTTAAAGATGTAGATGTTAAGTTATCTAATGATGGAACTGCTTGTGATGGAGGATTAATGATGGGGACCGTGTATCACTTAACACTGCTGGGGGAAACATAAGAACAAAGACTTGATGACCTCAGTATGTTACTGAGTATTTAACCCACTAGCAATGCCTTGGCGGTTTAGTATTATATTAGTAAAAGCTGAACCTGTTGTGTAATTGGCTTGCAGTGCCAGATGGTTGATTGAGACTGTATGTGTCCTGTGTTACCACAGAAGGCATTGGGTTTCTGTGTGCTATTTGCAGGGTAATGTATGTGACCACTTTGGTAGTGTGGATAATTAGTCTAAACATGCACGGTTTCCCATCGACATTATGGGAAACCTCCTGGGTGTTAAGTATTGACCAATGCTGATTAATGCTATAACATACTTTACATGGCCCTATGAAAGTAGCTGATTGAGTTTCCCAGTTAGTGGAATATTTGGCAAAAGTGTATCTGCATTAAGTGGCAATGCCTGGTAAAATTGTCACTTTAATTAGAGATGGATAACAGGAAAAACTGATTGTATTGAAGTGTATAGATGAGTGAGTAAAGGCACACAGGCATTGCTAATATAAACACAGAGAAGCCCTCTTAAAAATTGCTAAATGGTGTGGTTATAAACCTCATGTAACAGGAGAGAAGCCTGACCAAGGCTGATGAGATGTAGATAAAAATAAAATGTATGCAAGACCTCCCTTTTAGGATACTAGAAGTGCACAAATGACGATGGTGAACTAGTAGTACTCAGTTCTCTCTTCCCATTTACAGTCATAAAAAAATGAAAAAAATGTAAGCATTTCAAATGTTATCTGGCGTGGATCAATAATGAATAACTGTGACTGGGTTACTTGTGCAAAGTAAGAATAAGGCACAATAGCAGAAGATTCATAGTCAAGTTGAAGTGAGTCTATTTAAAAACATGAGCACCGACAGACAATGTGATGGCTATCTGTTAGACTCTGTGCATATTAATTAGTGATAAAATGCTTAGTTGGGTCACAGAGGAATCCCAGCAGAGCAATGCACATCAGTATTTACTGCAGTAAGTTCTAGCTATTCCAGTTAAGTCAGGATGTTTTGTAATGTTTCAGTAAAGACAATTCTGGAATCAATGCAAAACTGAAGGTCATCTAAACTAATAATAATATGAGGCTGATAAACCTGTGGCAAGTGACTGAAGGGGTTCACGCCCCAAAATACATACCAGGGTATGGAACACTGTAAGAATGGCAGAAATTAGGTTTCCTTATACTTGGACAATGTGACTGTTACTTTAAGGAAACTGAAAACGTCATCAATAATGGCAACTACAGAGAGATGTTTCCGTTCCCCTTTCACCAAACATAGTTTTAATGAAGTTCAAATGTAAATCGATGTAACTTATTATGGTAGTCTTATAACGTTGAGATGAATTTTCACTGTAAACATGCTACAAAACTTGACAAATGTTATTAAAGATTTAGCAGTGACTAATGTACAAAATAAGAAATAATGATCTAAGTTGGTGTTTAGATTTAAGGATCTAAACAGGTTTGTTATTAAGTATCTAGACTGGTTTGGTATTAAGGATCCAGTTAGATGGTTGGTACACAATATATAATGGATGGTTTTAGTTATTAAAATTTCTATAATGTTTAGCAAAAGCCATTCTGTAAAGGTAATGATGAGATATCATTATTATGTTATTATCACAATCTTCAGCTTAATTTGTTGGACTGTGCAAAATGTTTAGAGCATTTCCAACAAAGGGTCAAACTGCAAACAAACTACTGAAGGACAACAGAAAATAGGCAGGCAACAGTAATTCTTAAACTTTTATGGTTAGCGCTTTTGTCAAGTATTCTTATACTCAACTTCATCAGACATTAGTTAAAAGAATGGTAGCCATATTTAAAACCAGATTCATAGTCACATGTTCAATCACCTCACAAGACACCATGTCACCTGACACAATTCTCATTTCTATAACACATGTATGTAAAAGTTCATAGGTAGGTACTAGGCTATTGGCCCTGGGGCCTATACAAGCCCAGCCAAAAAGGTACCCTGGCTTTTGCCACCCAAGAAAATTATTTTCCTGTGCCACTGTCGAGCAGAGGCACAGAAGTCATCCCTGGGGTGAATTTCCTATTTCCCATCCAATCATCAAGATTTTTCTTGAAGAGTGCTAATGAGGAGCTTTGTTTGATATAGATAGGCAGTTTATTCCAGAGTATGGGAAGTCTCTGGGACAGGAATCTATCCCTCCGGCATGTTCTGTTTATTTTGGTGACAAGGTTTAGGTCCCTAGAGCATGTAGCTCAGAGGGATTGGAATTTCTTTAAGTGGAGCATGTCCAACAGCTCTGGGTTTGACATAGCTTTGTATGTTAGGCAGAGATCACCTCTGAGTACGTGATATGCGACGGAGTAAAGCTGGAGTTTTTTGAGATGGTCTGCGTAGGGCATCTGTTTGAGGCTGGTAATCCTCTTGTGAGGTATTTCTGCGGCCTTTCCAGTTGTTGTAGATGTCTTGTGAGGTACATACCAAAAGGGGCATTGTACTCTATAATGGGTCTAATGAGTGATGAGTAGAGGGGAACAATGACTTCTTTTTTTCTGGATGAAAAACCTTTTTTGATGAGGTGTGCCACGTAGAAGGATTTCCTGACTACTGTGGCGATGTGATTATCAAAGGAGAGACTACTGTCCACCTGTGTCCCAAGGTCTATTATCACACTTTCAGTGTTAAGTATACAACCGCCTATGTTGTAATTCATGGGTACAGAGTTTTTACCAATGGGGATGACAATGCACTTTTTGGCACTGAACTTGAGGCGATGGCTTTGACACCAGGCATCTGTCTCAGTGAGGCCCTTTAGTAGGATGCCCACATTGTTAGGAGTTTTGATTATGGCTCCTAGTTTGCATTCATCTGCAAACTTCGTTAGCCAAAGACCTTCTGTGTTAGCCTGTACTTCAGAGAAGTAAATATCAAACAGAAGAGGACCCAAGACTGAACCCTGTGGTACTCCACTTGTCACTGGTCTGAAGTTGGATTTGGAGTCTGCTACTTTCACAGTGTGGGTTCTGTCAGTGAGCCAGTTGGCAACCCATCTTGTGACATAGGGATTTATACCTAGTTTAGTGAGTTTATCTATAATTCCAGAGTGGGGGATGGTGTCGAAAGCCTTGGCAATATCTAGATAGGCTGTGTGAACCACGTTACTCTCGTCTACGGCTTTGGTGACTGCTTCAAAGAAGTCTATCAGGTTTAGGAGACATGATCTGCCTTTTACAAACCCAAACTGGGTGGGGTCCAGAATTTGGAGATTACCAATGTTGTATAAACACTTGTGTAAAAAATGTATATACACTTTCCTATTGACTTAATATTCAAATTCATATGTACATATACAAAGAATACATAAATATACATGAAAAAGACAGCTAAATCATCCAAAAAACAATATTAGTTATTGCGTACATAAAAATTGTTACATGTCGCTAATCAACCTGAATACATTTCAGTTGAATATCATAAATGCATGTACTTGTGCATAAGGGAAGGGGGGAGAAGTTTATGTGTATATAACAAACACAAAGAGTGCCCCAAATTATGTGTCTATTCACCTACCTTATGTTAACGTTTTAAACTCCTCAGTTTCAATACACATGCCAATGAGCATACCTCATTCAACCCTGGTGTCACATAGGCCCTCGTTCTAAGCTGCCAAATCAGCTCCTTCACCTCAGGTTTTAAGCCTAATGGACCGCCCCTGATGTCAAATTCAATTTGGTCGATCACCCTGAATGTGAAGGAATGACCAGGGTTTTCTACCACCTGTTTTGCGAGAGCATTGTCTGTTTTGGCTTTCCTAATGTGGTAAATATGCTCATACACTCTTTCCCTTAGTTTACACTCAGTCTTGCCAATGTAAAAACCCATAAAAGACTGGCAGGAAGCCAGGCAAACAACCATAGTGGAATTGCAATTAAATCTGCCCTTACAAGTGAATTTCTCATCCAAGATGTTAAATCGGTTACCTGTTTGCATAAACCTGCAATAAGAGCAGGCTTAGCATTTGTACATACCTGGAATACATTTCATCTTTGGGGGTGGCAGTTCCAAGAGGTTTTTCAAATTAATCCCCCTCCTGTAAACTACATTTGGTGCAGGTCCAAATTTAGTAAATTCTTTGTCTATTTGGAAAATATTCCAATTCTTTTGCAAAATCTGTCTAATGTTTTCACCATCTGAACTAAACGTAGTAATGAAGCGATACCTATAATCGACCCTTAGGTTACTTTCACCTCCAATAGGTACCCTATCATCAATACTCATCCCCTGATTACTGCTATCTAAAATGGCTTTAAAATGGCCATTTGTCCTTTTATTTTGAACTTCCTCAAATAGGTTGCTCAACATATCTGCAGGGTATCCTCTGTTTGTGAACATTTACAATAACAATCTACACTCCTCCTCAAAGTCAATGACCGTAGTACACATTCTTGTGGCCCTGACCAGTTGTCCCTTTACTACGGACCTTTTTTGATGTTGGGGGTGGGCACTACTGTAACGGAGGAAGGAATTACAATAAGTGTCCTTCTGATGTATTTTGGCTTAATACTGTTTGCTGGTATTATCCTTCCTTAATTCAACATCAAGAAAAGCTATTCTTTCAGTATGAAATACATGGGTGAATACCAGAAAATCCATCATGTTGTTGCAGTATGTCATAAATTCCTTAAACGTACTTTCTTCTCCCTTAAAGATCAAAAAAATATCATCCAAAAATCTGGTATAGTAATGAATCTCACCCTTAAATCTATTTATGGTGTTATGCACAAATTGGTCCTCCCAAAAGGCTATTACTAGGTTAGCAAAACTGCCCCCCACTGGGGACCCCATTGCCACCCCACTGCTCTGTAAATAAAACTGGCCATTGGACAAAAAGAAATTGTTGGACAAAATGATGTCCAACAGTTCTGTTATTAGGCCGATTTCAGATGCAGGTGCCCCTCTTTTTACTAATAGTAACTTGAGCCATTCAATACCCACATCACCTGGGATGACGGTGTACAAATCTTTGACGTCAATTGTGGCAAAGTTGAAATCAGGGTGAAAGACCTGGTTGTTTATTGCTTCCAAAAAAGACCAGGAGTCCTTGCAAATAAAGGGTTCCCTTGATACGTATTTTTTCAACAAACTGTCCACAAATTTTGCCAATGGGTATGTCATTGATTCCCTTCCATCCACAATTGGGCGCATGGGAGGGTCCATCAAGCATTTGTGGATTTTTGGAATCTTGAAAATCACAGGGGTTTTAGGGGAAACCATAGTTTAATAGTTTACCAAATTTAGATAAATCCTGTTCTCCATGACCAAGTCGTTAACAAACACCTTAATACGGTTTGTATGCTTAGCTCACCTCATTTAGAGAAACCTGCGTATATGTAGCCAAATTAAGCATATTTTCCATTCTCTGTATGTAGTTTATATACAATCAAACAACACAAAACCACCACCCTTGTCAGCCTTAACAATTCTTACACCAGCATTCCTCAAGGTGTCTATCAAAACCCATTCATCCCTTGACATGTTAAAGGCTTCACTCGCTAGATTATTCACATTGTTGAACCTATTCCTTTTGGTAGCCGATAAACACCTAAGGTCAATGTCAGACATCCTTTCAAATATATCCAACAATGGATGTAAGGGTGGTTTGTAAATGCTGAGTACATTAAGCTCTGCATTTACTCTCAACTCATTATTGAACAAGTTTAAATTGAGTTTCCGTAAGTACAACTTTAAGTCAATCAAAACACCACAAATGTTCATTCTTTTAGTTGGTACAAATGTCAAGCCTTTAGAAAGGACATTAACTAATTCCAGTTGAATGATATATTCAGAGTAGTTAAAAATCTTAGTCACCTCCAGAGTCAACTATTACATGTGGTAACAGGTAATCGGGGGGGGGGGGTGAAAATTACCTGGTCATTTTGTTATCAGAGGATACAGGCACAGTACTGCCTTTGTATTGGGTGATGGGGGTGTGTATAGGACACAGCATAAGTTATGTGTTGATTGGCACTACACATGGTGAAGAGCATTCAGAAATAACCAGCACCATTATATAGCACTGCTTACCATGAGCCAGCATTTCACATGGTAAGGAGCATTCAGAAATAACCAGCGCCATTATATAGCACTGCTTACCATGAGCCAGCATTTCACATGATAAAGAGCATTCAGAAATAACCAGTGCCATTATATAGCACTGCTTATCATGAGCCAGCATTTCACATGGTGAAGAGCATTCAGAAATAACCAGTGCCATTATATAGCACTGCTTACCATGAGCCAGCATTTTAATTCTGTCCTAGCTGCACATAATGGGGTAACTTATGCATCCAAATGAATGTTAAGTGCGAAAACATTTATTTCAGATGCATTTATGTCCCCATATTGTGCAAATAAGACTGAATTACAAATGCTGGCTCGTGGTAATTAGCATTATGTGATGGTGCTGGCTGCTTATGAATATTCCACATAGTCTTATGTATACATCGTATGGATTTGATTTGTGTATAGTAGAAGAAATGACAGATTATAATAGGAGTAATATGGGCAACCACACAGAGCCCACATCTCCAGGGAGCCCATGGCTTATAGCCAGGCTGTCTATCCAGACTTAAGACTTCAAGTCAAAACTCTTGTTACATTCATCACTGCTGACTTATTTTAGTTAGCCTGTGTGCTGAACATAACAGTAACTGGCATTATATGCATTTTTAATTACATATTTAAAAATACATTTTTTAGGAAATACCTTATCGCAAGTATTTCTGCACACTTGGGCGACAAGGCACGTTCACGCATGCACATTATGCAGTATGTTGAATTATCCATATCAGCTTTACTATTTACATTCTGCACACATGCAAGCAAATTCAGCTGCTCCTGTAATTTTTTAATGTCTTTTTGCTGTAGAGTTGGGCTAACATAACCTTGTTGTTACTAGTAGCATCCAGATGATGAGGTTGAGGTTATACATTTTGTATTGTATTTGTTAACTAGGATAGAGTCTGAAACACCAATTCACAAGGACATTTTACATATGCTGCTTTCTAGACCAATGCAGGTGAGAAGCAACTTATTATTTCAACTGTATCTGATTTTGCAAAAGATCCTGATTTTGCTTCTTATTTTTCTTTGTCCCTCATACAATTTTTTACTTTCTGGTAAATCATTGAGAATTACAATCAATCAATATAATGTGAGACATTAGAGTGTCATATTGTTTGCTGTTCAAAAAAATTCATATTGTTTTTAAATAAGAAACATCTTTATTGAATTATCACTTATGACATAGGCAATCATACATTTTGTTTAAATGAAAACAAACCATATTGATGTATTTTCAGCTGTAAACATTATGCATTACATGTGATCTACTATAAAGTCATTGTTAGTCAAACATTACATAACTCATTCAAATCTTGCTTTCCCTTAAACCTCGTTTCTCCTCCAAAACATTGTTCTGCATGTATTGTTCCCAAAATTCCCATTTTTTCTATGTAATTTGCTTCCACCCTTTTCTAAAGATCTCACTTTCAGTACTTTTATCACTGTTACTACATTTACTACTTCTAGTATGGATGGTTTAGACTATGATTTCCGTTTTCTAGTAATTACTTTTTTTGGCAGCCACCAAAATGAAACCCAGAAAGCCCTTGCTATGTCTAGATAATTCTAATTCTGTAACACAGCTCAAAAAATCATTTCTTTAGATACACCTACTTACTCACTCAGTATTTCTGACGGAGTTGTCTGCAGGGAATTGTTAAAGCCTGCCAACTCATTACAGTCCCAAAATATATGTTCCCAGTTACCTATTTCTTCCCATCACACCTCCAACAGTTGCAATCTACCTGAGGAAAAATTCTTTGGAGTCTACTTGGGGTATAAAAATACCTATGCAAACACTTCCAAGCAAAAATCTAATTCTGCTATATTATGTTGCATATGTCCTCCTATTGTTTTCTTTGTGACTTGCTTATCCAATCTCTCTTCCCAATCTTTTCTAACCCCCTCTGATTGATTCCTATAGCCATCATGTAATATTTTATATGTCCTATTAATTATCCTTTTTTAATTGCAGTTTCTGTTCTAGATTATACTAAAAACTCTACCAGTGCTGGTCTTTCACTTAGGCTTCCCCTATTCCTTTTGCTTTGCCTGTACTCTGATACTATTCAGAAAATGCATATTGATGGAAACCATGTTGTTCTATTAACTTTATAATTGAATTAGGGAAATATTTAAAAAAGTGTTAAACATTACTGGTGACTTGCCCTGGTATTTGTAAAGGGTTACAGCACATGTAAGCCCTACCACAAACAGCCAACCCCTCATGGTAACCCTTTTCAATGCAGAGACAGGTCCACTGCAGTGATTTTCCACAATTGCAAGACTTATCATGGTGGGCTGTCCCTTCAGCTGTGCCATATGATAATAAAGCATGCTGGGGGAGCAGCTAATGCTAATTAGTTATGTACTCTGTCCCAGACATTTCTGCAGTAAGTGATTTTCACAAAAGAAAAATTCAGAGAATTACTCTAAATTAGATGACTTGAGTGGGTGACTGCAGTCTTTTGACCATGTTAATTAATATGGCTGAACATGCTAGTTTAGCAAAACCAACTTCAAATGCTTTTCTGAAATCAGCGTGTCTGTGTTTCTTTTGCAAAATTTTCACTGATCTTCCTTATTTTTTACTTTTTAGAGCAAATCAATAAAAAGCATTCTTTTTTAAAAATAATCCTTTTTTATTTTTAGTGTGAGATGGCTTAGAGGTTAAAGACCATAACATTAAAAAAGGTGCTAAAAGAAGGAGTTATCCTGTTTACTAAAATGCTAAGTCTCTGAGTAATAATCAGTTGATGGAGTTCATATTAGGTAAGAGATACAGGTAAATGTACTAATAACAGTGGGTAAGAAACAAAAATAGCTTGATTTATAGATTTATTTACTCATGCCTGCGGAAAGAGAAGTGAGTTGTTCTGTATCAGACATGGAAATGCAAATGGAAAGTCTAAGGAATGAATCAGTAGGTCTTGTTATTAACTATTCTAATTCTGTTGTGATTAAAGTTTGTAAATACATCATTTATTTTTCCTTCGTATCACAAAGTGTGTATACTGTTCACACATGATGAGTGAGCTGTTATCCTGATTATTAAGATGCTAAGTCTCTGAGTTATGATCAGTTGAAGGAGTTCACAATAATGAATAGATTCAGGTAAATTTAATAACAGTGGGTTAACAGCAAATAAACAACAAATAAAACAGTGACGTTTTAATTTATACAGTCTGATGTTGTTATGCCTGGGGGAGAGAGGAGTGAGATATATTTATCAGAAAAGGAATTGGAAAAGGAGAAGTTCCAATAAATGTGCAAGCTTTTTTTTAATAATTTACCACTCAAGTTTAGATCAGGCAAGCCATTTTTCTCAATCATACTCCAGCAGGCATACCTGAAATCTTCAAGAAGAACAAACAGTAGAGTTTTCCTTTCTGTAGGTCCATACTCCCAAATGTCCCTGATTTTCAGGGACGTCCCTGATGTTGACACAAATTTTAGCTCTGTCCCTCTTAATCCCTTTTAGCACTGGTCCCTTTTGGACAAAAGTGATGAATTATGGTAAACAAATAATGACAATAATTAAGAGTGAAGAATTATCTTACTTCAAGAAATGTATATTAATTCACATTCTGTAATTCTGTTAATGCCTTAAGTTAATAGAACTAATATTTTAAAATTGTCCCTGATTTTTTCTGGATTTGTCCCTGATTGGTTGAGAGCTATGTGTAGGTCAGTTGCATTTGGCAACCCTCTTGTTTACTACTGCAAATTCCTGCTGAAAGTACTCAACTGGGGATTTCCAAGTATCCCAACAGCAAAGCAGCCTCATATGAGGGCCAGCTCCAAAGAAAGAAAGAGACCAGCAGCCCTTCTCAAAACGTCGGGCTCTAGAATTAACAATTCCATGTATACATGAAAAGGTTGAGTATAGCTAATTAATTATGTTCTTCTTTTGTTAAATTTAACAGCATAAAGTATAACTTCTTCCATATAATACATTTCAAATGTTTGGAGCAGTTTATATAATTTCACCAGTAGCTGGCCATCTTTTTTTCTTCTCCCTTTATGTTTTCTATTTACCCTACCTGTGGGGTTTGGCTTTACTGGTCTGAATATAGTCATAAAGACTAAAAAAGTAAAAAGTCATGGGCATTCAGAAGCCATGCAGCTGAAACACTGGTATGTCATTAAGGAGTCATTTGCATTTATCCCATGAGCTTCTCCTGCAGCATGCTTAAGGTATTACATGCACCATGAAGACTATCATGGCTGGTTCTTTGTTGCAATGTTTTTCTGAATGATCTGTCTGTGTGACCTTTTCACCTTTTGCTTGGACATTTACCCTGTCTAATACAATATGTTCCTACTCATTTCGGTGAGTAGAATTTCTGTTCAATGTCCCTAAGTTTTCACACCCACTTTTGTCCACCTACTTATTCAGTACCACCTATTTTTCTTATGTCATGCATTATTTCTACTAACTCTCTAATTGTTGGCTTTTCACTTTTTTCCCCATTTCTTCATTAACATGCATACAGCCTTAATATATCATGATCCCCTAAATTCTGGATCACAGTTCAACAGCAATAAACCCTTTGCCAGTTTTATATTTGATCCCCATAATTTGGTGTAAAACTTCCTGTAATTCCTTTTTCAATATTTCCATCTCACTGCATTCCAGATTCTGGAATAGACTGCCCATACATGTAAAGCAGAGCGCCTCTATGGCCCTCTTCAAAAGGAACCTTGATGACTGGATGGGAGATAGGAAATTCACCTCAGGATCACATCAGTCGCCCTGCTAGACAGGGGTCCAGGGAAGTAAATATTGTGGGAAGAAACAGCCAGGGAATTGTTATGGCTAGGCATGTATAGGCCCTAGGGCCGATAGCCTAGTACCAACCTATGAACCTAAAAATATGTAGCTAATGCACTTTCTTGCATGCTTTGCACCACCAACATTTATTCTCTGATTGTGGGAACATTTTGCATCGTCGTCCTGGCATATAGCTACCTATGAAAACACGTCCATTCAAAGCTTTAAAACTTTCCAGACTTAGTAACATATTGGGGAACCACACATATTTCTTGACATCGTTTTCCTGTTATTTGCTTTCCTAGCCATTTACTTCAGTTTTCCCTGAATTCTTATGTGTGTCTTCTATAATTATCTATTAATATTCTGTAATGTCTACCTATCTGCCTCTTATTTGAAGCAATTGTCATCCCTGATTCCTTTAGCAAATCTATCAAATCCAGTATCCTTGCTTTTTCCTGATGCTTTGCATATTATTTTTTGTATTGTTGTATTCATCCTATATAAAGAAATTTATTTTTTCTTCCTAACCTAAATTCATCTTTAACTTCCACTCAATCTTTTTGTTTCCCTTCTTGCAGTAACAGTTCCTAAAACCTTGGTTTCTTTCTTAATTCTAAAAAAATAAAATACGTAGCACAAAATACGACAAAAACAAAAGTAATAATCCCCAATTATTAAAGTCATTATGTGGAGACAAGCTTAGAGCAGCTAGTCTGTACATTAAACTGCACCACTCTCAAATCTTGGCACAACCTAACCTAGTCTAGTGCCAAACCCCAGAGACCACCCAAGGACCTCTGTATAACTCAGTCCATGACCTACAGTAGCCCACGAAAATACAGGTTCAGACAACATGGATATTCAATTTCCAAATGTCTCTGTTGCCAACATGGTAAATATGGCCATCCTGATTCAGTGTAGCAATTGTCTGATGTTCATAACCATTTAATCCTTAAAGAAACTAACACAATAAGCGAAAGATGCACTTTTACATAATTTCACTGGAGACAAAAATCTTTACACCCCTGGAAGGGTCTTAATTACACATCAGCACACACCCTGGAGGGCATTATTTTGCTTAGAGAAAGGGATCTCATTACAATTGTGTTTTACTTACTTATATATATATATATATATATATATATTCTTTATTACTATATATTTTTAGTATATTTTTGATGTAAAATATTTCCTCCACCTAATGTTTCTAACTTGCGGTAGTAAATGTTAATGGTGTTGGAGGAAGCATTTTACAGCCAAAATATAACATTTAAAATAACCGGATTACTTACTTTATGTTTTACTTCCTTACTCCTAAATCATTTGGTTGGCACTCACTGGAGATTGAAATTATTAAATAATGACATACATTTCAGCTTCAAGTCTTTTTTTTCTTCAAAAAATTTGTGCTAACTTAAATCCTTTTCTTTAGTAGCTTTGTAATTTTATAAGAGCAATAATTAAGTTTGTGTTTTAGAGCCTTTGTTACCCCTTTATTTTAGGCTTTATCCAGATTTTTCAGCTAAAAGGTACAGAGGTTTGTAAACCTCTTTACTGTTGCTACTGCCAGTAGTCATCTCATACACACACACACACACACACACACACACACACACACACACACACAACTTTCACTCTCTGCTTCAGAAAAAAATGCATACTACTGAAAAAAAACAGTAATTCTAGCAACTTTGTAAGTTTATAAGAGCGATATTTAAAATCCATCCCTACTTTTAGCCCTTTGTTTCCCCATTATTTGTGGCTCTGTCCAGATTTCTTGTGCCAGGAGGTATGGTCGAGGTACACAAAGATCTTATGTGATGCTGCCAGGGATCGCTCAATCGCTCTCACTCTTCACTTTCTCTCTCTCTCTCTCAGACCAACAGTGGTCCCACTCCACAAAGGTGGAGCCTCTACGGACCCTGGAAACTATCGCCCCATAAGCCTGACTAGCTTAGTCTGCAAGGCTATGGAGAGGATCATCATGGAGCTCATAAACAAAGACATTGGGGACCTACAGACACTAGATCCTACCCAGTTCGGCTTTGTCAAGGGCAGATCCTGCCTTTTGAACCTGGTTGACTTCTTTGAAACAGTCACCAAAGCCATAGATGAAGGGAAGGTAGTCCACACAACCTATCTGGACCTTGCAAAGGCATTTGACACAATACCCCACTTGGGCATCATAGATAAGCTATCCAGCTTAAATATAAACCCCTATGTTACAAGATGGGTTGCAAACTGGCTCAAAGACAGAACCCACAGAGTGAGAGTTGCTGGAGCCATGTCAGACTCGAAACCGGTCACAAGTGGCATCCCGCAGGGTTCTGTCCTGGGACCACTCTTGTTCGGTATATACTTTTCCGAGGTACAGGCAAATGTGGAAGGACTATGGCTCACCAAGTTTGCAGACGACTGCAAACTGGGCGCCATAATCGACTCTCCAGCTGACGCAAACATCCTTCAAAAAGGTCTCACAGAGACAGATAACTGGTGCCAGTGCCATGGTTTAAAGCTAAATGCCAAAAAATGTATAGTCATACCCTTTGGCAAAAACAATGTGCCCACAAATTACCACATAGGCGGAAACCCATTAAGTACAGAGAAATTTATTAGGGACCTGGGGACCCAAGTTGATAGCAATATCTCCTTTGAAAACCACATTGCCAAAATGGTTAGAAAGACCTTCTATATAGCCCACCTCATCACGAAGGGTTTCACATCTAGATCAAGAGAGGTAATCGTGCCCCTTTATTCATCCCTCATCAGGCCCATCATAGAATACAATGCCCCTTTTGGGATGTACCTTCCCCGACACCTGCAGCAATTAGAGAGACCCCAAAAGTATCTCACCAAGAGGATCAAGGGTCTCAAACAGATGCCATATGCTGCTCGATTAAAAAAACTCCAGCTCTACTCAGTTGCATACTGCCTACTTCAAGGCGATCTATGCCTGACATACAAAGCTATGTCAAATCCAGAATTAATGGACATGCTCCACCTCAGTAAATCTAAATCCCTTAGAGCCACATGCTCGAGGGACTTGAACCTCAGCACAGAAATAAATAGAACTTGCTGGAGGGACAGGTTCATAACCCAGAGGCTCCCTTCGCTCTGGAATAGAATTCCAGTTCATGTGAGGCAGAGCACCTCACTGAATCTCTTCAAGAAGAATCTCGATAGGTGGATGGGGGATCGTAGGTTTGTCCCAGGGATTACTCCCGTGTCACTATTAGACAGAAGCACAGTAAACTAAACCTTAAAAATGGCACAGTATACTCAAATCAAGGGGTGGTGTAAGCCATACAGAATCGGGTAAGGCTTATAATTGCCCCAGGGCAGATAGCCTAGTATGAACTTATGAACCTATGAACCCATACACTCTCTCTCTTCTGCTTTCATGCATGCATTCACTCACACTCATAGACAGGAACATAATCACCCATGCACATGATCATCTGTCTCTCTCTCTCTCTCTCTCTCTCTCTCTCTTACTTTCTCTCACACACACACACACACACACACACACACACACACACACACACACACACACACACACACACACACACACACACACACACACACACACACACACACACACACACACACACACACACACACACACACATGTGCTTTTTATTTTACAATCGCTAAACAGCAGAACCATTGTTTTGACAGTATAAAATAGTAGCTTAACCAATCTCTCTCCCACACTCATACAGGTACACACTTTCACACACTAACACATACACACACTTTTTTATTTTACTTTTATTTTATTTTACACTCACTAAACAGCAAAAGTGCTGCTTAGCAAGCGTAAAATAGTAGCTCAACCAATCTCTCTCACTCATACAGGCATACACTTTCACACACAAACACATGAACACACTTTTTTTATTTTAATTTACTTTTATTTTATTTTACACTCGCTAAACAGCAAAAGTGCTGCTTAGTGAGTGCAAAATAATGGCGAACATTCCATTTTCTCAGTTCGAGCTCCAATGTGGCTTGATATGCTGCCATGAAGTGGCAGACTCATTTTTCAGTGGGCATTACTTGTACATTAATACCCTGCTGGATAATGTTTGTTCTCCAGTCAGGGTACTGATGTACAGTAAGCCCATTACTTGAACATTAATACTCTGCTGGAGAATGTTTGTTCTCCAGGCAGGATACTGATGTACAGTAAGCCCATTACTTGTACATTAATACTCTGCTGGATAATGTTTGTTCACCAGTCAGGATACTGATGTACAGTAAGCCCATTACTTGTACATTAATACCCTGTTGGAGAATGTTTGTTCTCCAGTCAGGGTACTGATGTACAGTAAGCCCATTACTTGTACATTAATACCCTGTTGGAGAATGTTTGTTCTCCAGTCAGGGTACTGATGTACAGTAAGCCCATTGCTTGTACATTAATACCCTGTTGGAGAATGTTTGTTCTCCAGTCAGGGTACTGATGTACAGTAAGCTTATTGCTTGTACATTAATACCCTGTTGGAGAATGTTTGTTCTCCAGTCAGGGTACTGATGTACAGTAAGCCCATTACTTGTACATTAATACCCTGCCGGAGAATGTTTGTTCTCCAGTCAGGATACTGATGTACAGTAAGCCCATTATTTGTACATTGATACCCTGTTGGAGAATGTTTGTCCTCCAGTCAGGATACTGATGTACAGTAAGCCCATTACTTATACATTAATACCCTGTTGGAGAATGTTTGTTCTCCAGTCAGGATACTGATGTACAGTAAGCCCATTACTTGTACATTAATACCCTGCTGGAGAATGTTTGTTCTCCAGTCAGGATACTGATGTACAGTAAGCCCATTACTTGTACATTAATACCCTGCTGGAGAATGTTTGTTCTCCATTCAGGATACTGATGTACAGTAAGCCCATTACTTGTACATTAATACTCTGCTGGAGAATGTTTGTTCTCCAGTCAGGGTACTGATGTACAGTAAGCCCATTGCTTGTACATTAATACCCTGTTGGAGAATGTTTGTTCTCCAGTCAGGATACTGATGCACAGTAAGCCCATTACTTGTACATTAATACCCTGTTGGAGAATGTTTGTTCTCCAGTCAGGGTACTGATGTACAGTAAGCCCATTACTTGTACATTAATACCCTGCCGGAGAATGTTTGTTCTCCAGTCAGGATACTGATGTACAGTAAGCCCATTACTTGTACATTAATACCCTGTTGGAGAATGTTTGTTCTCCAGTCAGGGTACTGATGTACAGTAAGCTTATTGCTTGTACATTAATACCCTGTTGGAGAATGTTTGTTCTCCAGTCAGGATACTGATGTACAGTAAGCCCATTACTTGTACATTAATACCCTGTTGGAGAATGTCTGTTCTCCAGTCAGGATACTGATGTACAGTAAGCCCATTACTTGTACATTAATACCCTGTTGGAGAATGTTTGTTCTCCAGTCAGGGTACTGATGTACACTAAGCCCATTACTTGTACATTAATACCCTGTTGGAGAATGTTTGTTCTCCAGTCAGGGTACTGATGTACAGTAAGCCCATTACTTGTACATTAATACCCTGTTGGAGAATGTTTGTTCTCCAGTCAGGGTACTGATGTACAGTAAGCTTATTGCTTGTACATTAATACCCTGTTGGAGAATGTTTGTTCTCCAGTCAGGATACTGATGTACAGTAAGCCCATTACTTGTACATTAATACCCTGTTGGAGAATGTCTGTTCTCCAGTCAGGATACTGATGTACAGTAAGCCCATTACTTGTACATTAATACCCTGTTGGAGAATGTTTGTTCTCCAGTCAGGGTACTGATGTACACTAAGCCCATTACTTGTACATTAATACCCTGTTGGAGAATGTTTGTTCTCCAGTCAGGGTACTGATGTACAGTAAGCCCATTACTTGTACATTAATACCCTGTTGGAGAATGTTTGTTCTCCAGTCAGGGTACTGATGTACAGTAAGCCCATTACTTGTACATTAATACCCTGTTGGAGAATGTTTGTTCTCCAGTCAGGGTACTGATGTACACTAAGCCCATTACTTGTACATTAATACCCTGTTGGAGAATGTTTGTTCTCCAGTCAGGGTACTGATGTACACTAAGCCCATTACTTGTACATTAATACCCTGTTGGAGAATGTTTGTTCTCCAGTCAGGGTACTGATGTACAGTAAGCCCATTACTTATACATTAATACCCTGCCGGAGAATGTTTGTTCTCCAGTCAGGATACTGATGTACAGTAAGTCCATTGCTTGTACATTAATACCCTGCTGGATAATATTTGTTCTCCAGTCAGGGTACTGATGTACAGTAAGCCCATTACTTGTACATTAATACCCTGCCGGAGAATGTTTGTTCTCTAGTCAGGGTACTGATGTACAGTAAGCCCATTACTTGTACATTAATACCCTGCCGGAGAATGTTTGTTCTCCAGTCAGGGCACTGATGTACAGTAAGCCCATTACTTGTACCTTAATACCCTGTTGGAGAATGTTTGTTCTCCAGTCAGGATACTGATGTACAGTAAGCCCATTACTTGTACCTTAATACCCTGTTGGAGAATGTTTGTTCTCCAGTCAGGATACTGATGTACAGTAAGCCCATTACTTGTACCTTAATACCCTGTTGGAGAATGTTTGTTCTCTAGTCAGGATACTGATGTACAGTAAGCCCATTACTTGTACATTAGTACCCTGTTGGAGAATGTTTGTTCTCCAGTCAGGATACTGATGTACAGTAAGCCCATTACTTGTACATTAATACCCTGCTGGAGAATGTTTGTTCTCCAGTCAGGATACTGATGTACAGTAAGCCCATTACTTGTACATTAATACTCTGCTGGAGAATGTTTGTTCTCCAGTCAGGGTACTGATGTACAGTAAGCCCATTGCTTGTACATTAATACCCTGTTGGAAAATGTTTGTTCTCCAGTCAGGATACTGATGTACAGTAAGCCCATTACTTGTACATTAATACCCTGTTGGAGAATGTTTGTTCTCCAGTCAGGATACTGATGTACAGTAAGCCCATTACTTGTACATTAATACCCTGTTGGAGAATGTTTGTTCTCCAGTCAGGGTACTGATGTACAGTAAGCCCATTACTTGTACATTAATACCCTGTTGGAGAAGGTTTGTTCTCCAGTCAGGGTACTGATGTACAGTAAGCCCATTACTTGTACATTAATACCCTGTTGGAGAATGTTTGTTCTCCAGTCAGGGTACTGATGTACAGTAAGCCCATTGCTTGTACATTAATACCCTGTTGGAGAATGTTTGTTCTCCAGTCAGGATACTGATGTACAGTAAGCCCATTACTTGTACATTAATACCCTGTTGGAGAATGTTTGTTCTCCAGTCAGGATACTGATGTACAGTAAGCCCATTATTTGTACATTAATACCCTGTTGGAGAATGTTTGTTCTCCAGTCAGGGTACTGATGTACAGTAAGCCCATTACTTGTACATTAATACCCTGTTGGAGAATGTTTGTTCTCCAGTCAGGGTACTGATGTACACTAAGCCCATTACTTGTACATTAATACCCTGTTGGAGAATGTTTGTTCTCCAGTCAGGGTACTGATGTACACTAAGCCCATTACTTGTACATTAATACCCTGTTGGAGAATGTTTGTTCTCCAGTCAGGGTACTGATGTACAGTAAGCCCATTACTTGTACATTAATACCCTGTTGGAGAATGTTTGTTCTCCAGTCAGGGTACTGATGTACAGTAAGCCCATTACTTGTACATTAATACCCTGTTGGAGAATGTTTGTTCTCCAGTCAGGGTACTGATGTACAGTAAGCCCATTACTTGTACATTAATACCCTGTTGGAGAATGTTTGTTCTCCAGTCAGGGTACTGATGTACAGTAAGCCCATTACTTGTACATTAATACCCTGTTGGAGAATGTTTGTTCTCCAGTCTGGGTACAGATGTACAGTAAGCCCATTACTTGTACATTAATACCCTGTTGGAGAATGTTTGTTCTCCAGTCAGGGTATTGATGTACAGTAATCCCAATTACTTGTACATTAATACCCTGTTGGAGAATGTTTGTTCTCCAGTCAGGATACTGATGTACAGTAAGCCCATTACTTGTACATTAATACCCTGTTGGAGAATGTTTGTTCTCCAGTCAGGGTATTGATGTACAGTAAGCCCATTACTTGTACATTAATACCCTGTTGGAGAATGTTTGTTCTCCAGTCTGGGTACAGATGTACAGTAAGCCCATTATTTGTACATTAATACCCTGTTGGAGAATGTTTGTTCTCCAGTCAGGGTACTGATGTACAGTAATCCCAATTACTTGTACATTAATACCCTGTTGGAGAATGTTTGTTCTCCAGTCAGGGTACTGATGTACAGTAAGCCCATTACTTGTACATTAATACCCTGTTGGAGAATGTTTGTTCTCCAGTCAGGGTACTGATGTACAGTAAGCCCATTACTTGTACATTAATACCCTGCTGGAGAATGTTTGTTCTCCAGTCAGGGTACTGATGTACACTAAGCCCATTACTTGTACATTAATACCCTGTTGGAGAATGTTTGTTCTCCAGTCAGGGCACTGATGTACAGTAAGCCCGTTACTTGTACATTAATACCCTGTTGGAGAATGTTTGTTCTCCAGTCAGGGTACTGATGTACACTAAGCCCATTACTTGTACATTAATACCCTGTTGGAGAATGTTTGTTCTCCAGTCAGGGTACTGATGTACAGTAAGCCCATTACTTATACATTAATACCCTGCCGGAGAATGTTTGTTCTCCAGTCAGGATACTGATGTACAGTAAGTCCATTGCTTGTACATTAATACCCTGCTGGATAATATTTGTTCTCCAGTCAGGGTACTGATGTACAGTAAGCCCATTACTTGTACATTAATACCCTGTTGGAGAATGTTTGTTCTCCAGTCAGGGTACTGATGTACAGTAAGCCCATTACTTGTACCTTAATACCCTGTCGGAGAATGTTTGTTCTCCAGTCAGGATACTGATGTACAGTAAGCCCATTACTTGTACCTTAATACCCTGTTGGAGAATGTTTGTTCTCTAGTCAGGATACTGATGTACAGTAAGCCCATTACTTGTACATTAGTACCCTGTTGGAGAATGTTTGTTCTCCAGTCAGGATACTGATGTACAGTAAGCCCATTACTTGTACATTAGTACCCTGTTGGAGAATGTTTGTTCTCCAGTCAGGATACTGATGTACAGTAAGCCCATTACTTGTACATTAATACCCTGCTGGAGAATGTTTGTTCTCCAGTCAGGATACTGATGTACAGTAAGCCCATTACTTGTACATTAATACTCTGCTGGAGAATGTTTGTTCTCCAGTCAGGATACTGATGTACAGTAAGCCCATTACTTGTACATTAATACCCTGTTGAAGAATGTTTGTTGTCCAGTCAGGATACTGATGTACAGTAAGCCCATTACTTGTACATTAATACCCTGTTGGAGAATGTTTGTTCTCCAGTCAGGGTATTGATGTACAGTAAGCCCATTACTTGTACATTAATACCCTGTTGGAGAATGTTTGTTCTCCAGTCTGGGTACAGATGTACAGTAAGCCCATTATTTGTACATTAATACCCTGTTGGAGAATGTTTGTTCTCCAGTCAGGGTACTGATGTACAGTAAGCCCATTACTTGTACATTAATACCCTGTTGGAGAATGTTTGTTCTCCAGTCAGGGTACTGATGTACAGTAAGCCCATTACTTGTACATTAATACCCTGTTGGAGAATGTTTGTTCTCCAGTCAGGGTACTGATGTACAGTAAGCCCATTGCTTGTACATTAATACCCTGTTGGAGAATGTTTGTTCTCCAGTCAGGATACTGATGTACAGTAAGCCCATTACTTGTACATTAATACCCTGTTGGAGAATGTTTGTTCTCCAGTCAGGATACTGATGTACAGTAAGCCCATTATTTGTACATTAATACCCTGTTGGAGAATGTTTGTTCTTCAGTCAGGGTACTGATGTACAGTAAGCCCATTACTTGTACATTAATACCCTGTTGGAGAATGTTTGTTCTCCAGTCAGGGTACTGATGTACACTAAGCCCATTACTTGTACATTAATACCCTGTTGGAGAATGTTTGTTCTCCAGTCAGGGTACTGATGTACACTAAGCCCATTACTTGTACATTAATACCCTGTTGGAGAATGTTTGTTCTCCAGTCAGGGTACTGATGTACAGTAAGCCCATTACTTGTACATTAATACCCTGTTGGAGAATGTTTGTTCTCCAGTCAGGGTACTGATGTACAGTAAGCCCATTACTTGTACATTAATACCCTGTTGGAGAATGTTTGTTCTCCAGTCAGGGTACTGATGTACAGTAAGCCCATTACTTGTACATTAATACCCTGTTGGAGAATGTTTGTTCTCCAGTCAGGGTACTGATGTACAGTAAGCCCATTACTTGTACATTAATACCCTGTTGGAGAATGTTTGTTCTCCAGTCTGGGTACAGATGTACAGTAAGCCCATTACTTGTACATTAATACCCTGTTGGAGAATGTTTGTTCTCCAGTCAGGGTACTGATGTACAGTAATCCCAATTACTTGTACATTAATACCCTGTTGGAGAATGTTTGTTCTCCAGTCAGGATACTGATGTACAGTAAGCCCATTACTTGTACATTAATACCCTGTTGGAGAATGTTTGTTCTCCAGTCAGGGTATTGATGTACAGTAAGCCCATTACTTGTACATTAATACCCTGTTGGAGAATGTTTGTTCTCCAGTCTGGGTACAGATGTACAGTAAGCCCATTATTTGTACATTAATACCCTGTTGGAGAATGTTTGTTCTCCAGTCAGGGTACTGATGTACAGTAATCCCAATTACTTGTACATTAATACCCTGTTGGAGAATGTTTGTTCTCCAGTCAGGGTACTGATGTACAGTAAGCCCATTACTTGTACATTAATACCCTGCTGGAGAATGTTTGTTCTCCAGTCAGGGTGCTGATGTACAGTAAGCCCATTACTTGTACATTAATACCCTGTTGCAGAATGTTTGTTCTCCAGTCAGGGTACTGATGTACAATAAGCCCATTACTTGTACATTAATACCCTGCAAGATAATATTTGTTCTCCAGTCAGGGTACTGATGTACAGTAAGCCCATTACTTGTACATTAATACCCTGTTGCAGAATGTTTGTTCTCCAGTCAGGGTACAGATGTACAGTAAGCCCATTACTTGTACATTAATACCCTGTTGGAGAATGTTTGTTCTCCAGTCAGGATACTGATGCACAGTAAGCCCATTACTTGTACATTAATACCCTGTTGCAGAATGTTTGTTCTCCAGTCAGGGTACTGATGTACAGTAAGCCCATTACTTGTACATTAATACCCTGTTGGAGAATGTTTGTTCTCCAGTCTGGGTACAGATGTACAGTAAGCCCATTATTTGTACATTAATACTCTGCTGGACAATGTTTGTTCTCCAGTCAGGGTACTGATGTACACTAAGCCCATTACTTGTACATTAATACCCTGTTGGAGAATGTTTGTTCTCCAGTCAGGGTACTGATGTACACTAAGCCCATTACTTGTACATTAATACCCTGTTGGAGAATGTTTGTTCTCCAGTCAGGGTACTGATGTACAGTAAGCCCATTACTTGTACATTAATACCCTGTTGGAGAATGTTTGTTCTCCAGTCAGGGTACTGATGTACAATAAGCCCATTACTTGTACATTAATACTCTGTTGGAGAATGTTTGTTCTCCAGTCTGGGTACAGATGTACAGTAAGCCCATTACTTGTACATTAATACCCTGTTGGAGAATGTTTGTTCTCCAGTCAGGATACTGATGTACAGTAAGCCCATTACTTGTACATTAATACCTTGTTGGAGAATGTTTGTTCTCCAGTCAGGGTACTGATGTACAGTAAGCCCATTACTTGTACATTAATACCCTGTTGGAGAATGTTTGTTCTCCAGTCTGGGTACAGATGTACAGTAAGCCCATTACTTGTACATTAATACCCTGTTGGAGAATGTTTGTTCTTCAGTCAGTCAGGGTACTGATGTACAGTAAGCCCATTACTTGTACATTAATACCCTGTTGGAGAATGTTTGTTCTCCAGTCAGGGTACTGATGTACAGTAAGCCCATTACTTGTACATTAATACCCTGTTGGAGAATGTTTGTTCTCCAGTCAGGGTACTGATGTACAGTAAGCCCATTACTTGTACATTAATACCCTGCTGGAGGATGTTTGTTCTCCAGTCAGGATACTGATGTACAGTAAGCCCATTACTTGTACATTAATACCCTGTTGGAGAATGTTTGTTCTCCAGTCAGGGTACTGATGTACAATAAGCCCATTACTTGTACATTAATACCCTGCAAGATAATATTTGTTCTCCAGTCAGGGTACTGATGTACAGTAAGCCCATTACTTGTACATTAATACCCTGTTGGAGAATGTTTGTTCTCCAGTCAGGATACCGATGTACAGTAAGCCCATTACTTGTACATTAATATCCTGTTGGAGAATGTTTGTTCTCCAGTCTGGGTACAGATGTACAGTAAGCCCATTACTTGTACATTAATACCCTGTTGGAGAATGTTTGTTCTCCAGTCAGGATACCGATGTACAGTAAGCCCATTACTTGTACATTAATATCCTGTTGGAGAATGTTTGTTCTCCAGTCAGGATACTGATGTACAGTAAGCCCATTACTTGTACATTAATACCCTGTTGGAGAATGTTTGTTCTCCAGTCAGGGTACTGATGTACAATAAGCCCATTACTTGTACATTAATACTCTGTTGGAGAATGTTTGTTCTCCAGTCTGGGTACAGATGTACAGTAAGCCCATTACTTGTACATTAATACCCTGTTGGAGAATGTTTGTTCTCCAGTCAGGATACTGATGTACAGTAAGCCCATTACTTGTACATTAATACCTTGTTGGAGAATGTTTGTTCTCCAGTCAGGGTACTGATGTACAATAAGCCCATTACTTGTACATTAATACCCTGTTGGAGAATGTTTGTTCTCCAGTCTGGGTACAGATGTACAGTAAGCCCATTACTTGTACATTAATACCCTGTTGGTGAATGTTTGTTCTTCAGTCAGGGTACTGATGTACAGTAAGCCCATTACTTGTACATTAATACCCTGTTGGAGAATGTTTGTTCTCCAGTCAGGGTACTGATGTACAGTAAGCCCATTACTTGTACATTAATACCCTGTTGGAGAATGTTTGTTCTCCAGTCGGGGTACTGATGTACAGTAAGCCCATTACTTGTACATTAATACCCTGCTGGAGGATGTTTGTTCTCCAGTCAGGGTACTGATGTACAGTAAGCCCATTACTTGTACATTAATACCCTGTTGCAGAATGTTTGTTCTCCAGTCAGGGTACTGATGTACAATAAGCCCATTACTTGTACATTAATACCCTGCTAGATAATATTTGTTCTCCAGTCAGGGTACTGATGTACAGTAAGCCATTCTCTAAATCTCTTTAAGAATAGTTTGCCAAAATTCAGTGCCCCTCTCAACCCTGAGTTCACAGCAACGTATGTGGCGTTGTTCACAGAGACCCTGTACAACCATGTAAATGGCTGTATAGAGGCAGCTGTACCTAGTATAAGTAAGCCCAAAACAAACTCTAAAAATACTCCACACTGGTGGAATCCTAACCTTCATAGTGCATATAACAAAAGGAAAAAATCATGACTAAAATCAGGAAAAGCAACTCCCATAATGATAGCAGCTCTCTAATTAAACTAAACATGACATTAAGAAGACTAATTAAGTCTAATAAGGCCAATTATGAAGTCAAGATAGCCTCACAGACTAAAGACAACCACAAAGTATTTTGCAACTATGTCCAAAAGCTCAAAGGAGCACACATCAATGTGCCAAACTGGTGGTTAATGGTGCCACCTTCACTACGTACAGCAATATAGCAAATTTACTGGCTGACAAATTCAGCTCAAACTTCATCCCCCACTCTTCCTGCCTCCCCCATAAAATAACTATTAGCATACCCCCACCACCCATCGATTAGCAAGGAGCAAGTCCTGGCAGTGCTTGCTAACACCAAAAACACAGCCTCAATGGACCCTCACAATATCCTTGGATACCTCCTAAACAGCTTGAAACATGACCTGTCAGGACCACTTGAATTACTTTTTAACTATAGTCTCAAAACAAGATTTGTACCATGACAATGGAGGACTGCAACCGTTATCCCACTTCAGAAGGGTGGACCATCAAATGAACCTGGAAGCTACAGACTTATTATACTGACTAGTCTAATATGCAAAGCCATGGAATGAATTATTATGGAAATGATCAGCAAAGACATAGGCAACCTTCAAACACTGGACCCAACCCAGTTTGGATTTGTCAAAGGCAGGCTATGCCTACTAAACTTGGTGGACTACTCTGAGAAGGTCACTAAGGCAATGGATGATGGGAAAACAGTGCACACTGCCTATCTGGATCTGGCTAAGGGTTTTGATGCAATATCTAACTTGGCAAATTTACTGAACTGACGGAGAGGTCATTCTAAACATCTTCTGGCAAATGGCTATATGGTGGCCAACACATGGTTCCGCAAGAGAGATAGTCACAAGATCACGCACAAGAGTGGTCAACATGAACTCAGGTAGACATCCTCCTAGTAAAGAAAGTTGTCAGGTGAGTTAGGGGAGAAATGGCTCCTGAGGGCACTCATAGCAGTATGGAGAGAAAGGTGAATCATAGATGACTGGAGAATAAGTATACTATTGTTAATGTACAAGAACAAAGGGGATCTCCACAACTGTGGGCAGTACAGAGGTATCAAACTCCTGTCACACTGCATGAAAGTTCTGGACAGGAAGACTGATAAATAAATATGCAGAGCAGTAGAAAGTAAGTTGGGAGATGATCAGTTTGGATGCAGATCAAGATGCAGCACAACCAACCCTATGTTTGCAGTAAGGCAGGTAGTTGAGTAGAAGCTAGAAATGAGAAAAGAGTCCAACTGGGCATTTCTAGACCTGGAGAAAGCATATGACAAGATCCCAAGAAATCTGATTTGGGCAGTCCAGCAATGTTTCAAAGTCCTAGAAACATTGGTAGAATTAGTACAGACTACGCACATGGACCCAATCACTCAAGCACAGACAGTATTCAGTCTCACACAGGGGTTCCCAGTGGGAGTGGGTGTGCATCAGGTTTTACCTCTGAGCCCACTGCTGTTCATATTGGTGATGGACTACATTAGCAAACAGGTCAGAGGGGAAAGCTCAACAAAGTTGCTATATGCAGAAGATGTGGCATTTCAGGCAGACTTTGAGCAAGAACTTCAGCAAAGGAAAGGTGAGTGAAATGCAAAACTGAAGGCATATTGGAAGAAACTAAGTACAGATAAGACAGTTGTAATGTCAGCAAATGGAGAAATCAAAAGAAGCTGAGAAATGAAATAGAAGGGAAGATAGTGGAACAGGTTAACAGCTTCAAGTATTTGGGAGGGGTGGTTCAGGAGAGGGGAGGTCTGAATAAGTTGGTTAAAGCTAGAATCAGTGGGGCTGCAATCAATTAAGACACAGTCTCAGGGGTAGCATATGACAGAAAAATGCCAAAGAAGCTGAAAAATAAAGGGTACAGAACAGTGGTGTGACCAAAAATAAAGGGTACAGAACAGTGGTGTGACCAAAAATAAAGGGTACAGAACAGTGTTGTGACCAAAAATAAAGGGTACAGAACAGTGGTGTGACCAAAAATAAAGGGTACAGAACAGTGGTGTGACCAAAAATAAAGGGTACAGAACAGTGGTGTGACCAAAAATAAAGGGTACAGAACAGTGGTGTGACCAAAAATAAAGGGTACAGAACATTGCTGTGACCAAAAATAAAGGGTACAGAACAGTGGTGTGACCAAAAATAAAGGGTACAGAACAGTGGTGTGACCAAAAATAAAGGGTACAGAACAGTGGTGTGACCAAAAATAAAGGGTGCAGAACAGTGGTGTGACCAAAAATAAAGGGTACAGAACAGTGGTGTGACCAAAAATAAAGGGTACAGAACAGTGTTGTGACCAAAAATAAAGGGTACAGAACAGTGTTGTGACCAAAAATAAAGGGTGCAGAACAGTGGTGTGACCAAAAATAAAGGGTACAGAACAGTGGTGTGACCAAAAATAAAGGGTGCAGAACAGTGGTGTGACCAAAAATAAAGGGTACAGAACAGTGGTGTGACCAAAAATAAAGGGTACAGAACAGTGGTGTGACCAAAAATAAAGGGTGCAGAACAGTGGTGTGACCAGTACTACAGTATGGTACAGAAACCTGGATAGTGAAGTCTCATAGTTGGGGAAGCTAAAGGTGATGGAGATGAAGTGCCTTAGATGGGTGGTAGGATGCACATGGTGGGACAGATGGAGAAATGAGGACATCAGAGCAGAATCCAAAGTAGCTCCAATTGCTGTGAAGATCAAAGAGAACAGATCATGGTAGTTCAGGCACATGTGGAGAAAATCAGAAGACAATCTGGTGAAGAAGATTTGGGATAGACAGGAAGAATGCAAGAGGAAACAAAAACATCCAGCAAAGATATGGAGGGATTGTGTGAGAGAAAACCTGTGACAATCAGGCATACATGTTGAAGTATGAAGGAGAGTGCAGTGACTCGAGAGACATGGCGACAGCTGACAAGACCGACTCCATGTAGAAAATGGGGGGACTCACTTCTTCTAAACTAACCATCATCAGAATGTTCCCCTAACATATCACTGACCTTCTCAAGGTCCTCATCTACTTCCTATCCCAAACACATATCTCTCTGACAACAACGTACATCTCTCTTCATATCTTCTGCTATATATTTCTAACTAACTCATTACTCATAGAACTTCATTTTTATCTCATCTTCCACTAATCTTATCCATCCTTATCCAAAGCTCTCTTTTCCACTGCACAACAATCTCTCTCTCTTCATTCTTTCTTACTTGTTTCAGCCCATCCTGGGCACACAGTTATCATTACCCCCCCTCACTACCTGTGTGCCTAACTATCTCCAATACTGTCTTTGCATAAAAAATTCCTTTGAAGTATGTGTTATGCACAGTGCAACCACCAAAACTGTCTTTGTAGTAATTCTTATAAAAGACTCACTTTAATATATGTGTACTTATTTATTTATTTATTATTTATTTATTTATTTCCATTTGTTTACTGGGAAAGTCCGACTGGGTCTAACATAGCCTGTTTTCAGCAGAGGTCCAGGAAGTAAAGCTCCACAGAGTACAAAGTTGTAACAGTACAAAATCCATATAAGATACATAATGTGTAACAGTACAATATTGATATAAGATACATAATGTGCAACAGTATAAAATCCATATAAGATACATAATGTGTAACAGTACAATATTCATATAAGATACATAATGTGTAACAGTACAATATTCATATAAGATACATAATGTGTAACAGTACAATATTCATATAAGATACATAATGTTTAACATTACAATATTCATATAAGATACATAATGTGCAACAGTACAAAATCCATATAAAATACATAATGTGTAACAGTACAATATAAGATACATAATACAATATTCATATAAGGTGCATACTGAGAAAGTAATATGAGACATATAATGTAGAAAAAACAAGGATAAAAAGACAAAATAGTTTAAATAGGTAGAACGATAACAAACATTTGAGACAAAAAGAGTATTCTGGGGTTACAGATGTAGATTGCCTGAGGAGATCAAAATAGAAGCAGGCGATGGAGGGTGGAGAAGAAGGAGCATTGGGGAGGGAGTAAGTTAAGAGAAGGATAAGGAAGGGAGGAAGATAAGTGATGGGAAGGAGAAAAACCTGCCTTTTTAGAGCAGCTCACCAGGATTAGTCCAGGAGCAGAGCCAGGACAACCGGGCCCTCAGACTCAAAAAATATATTAATTTCATCATGGTTTGATGTTTCCTACATTTTAATAGCACTCTGAGACTATTTTGAGCTTTTTAGATATTTTTAGATGCAATTTCTGACTCTGACCACATGGGGTCTGGCATATTGAAAAAATTCAGACTGTTTACTCTGCCTCTAAGTATCCCAGAATGCATTATTTGTCTCGAAAAATTGCATTAGATCTGCCACGTTTTGCCTTAAGCTGCTGTCACTTCATTGACTTAACAGGCATTCACTGCAGTCTTAAAATCCCCTACTTTTGGTTAAAATGTTATCCTTTTTCAATGACCACTTAAAACACAAGCAGTGCAAATGCTACAGAACAGAACTGAAAGGTGCATTTTCTAGCCCTTTCATCTTAGAAATGCTAAATTGCTTTCTTTTGTGAAGGCTGAAATCTAGCTCTTCAAGGAATCTCCTCCCACTTCACACCTACCTTCCCTAGCTATCAAAGAGCCAAGGGTAATTTGACCCATTATCTGCATGTGATTGACAGCTCGTCACAGCAGGTGACCAGAGTAATGTACTGTTTGCTTGTCAGCCTTTTCCTCCTTACAGTGGGAGACTTTTTGTTGCACTACTCCTGTCAAATTTAAAACCAAGCTACATAGCACTGGCAATAATCCCTGCTTTGCAAAGCAGTCTGCCACTTATTTTCCCTTCCTGTTTAAATAGCTAACAAATGATGCACTATAAACTTGAAATATTTTAGACTTGCATGACAGCACCCACATGCTTTTTTGAGTCAATATTTAAAAAAAATTATGGTAGTGCATACATACACGCAGACACACACACTGCTTTACTTCTACAATGATTTAGATTTTTACATTTTATAGCAGTGTACTAACCAAGCAGAGAAATCTGGTTCAAAAGCAAGGATACATTGATCCTGAAATACCTATGAACCTCAGCGCAAGAAATTAGGACAAAGCCATACATAGAAGTGGGACAAAGGCACAAACGGAAAAGCGCAGTCCGGGTCTGAACTGTCTGCAAACAGCTACAGTTAACTTTGAGTATGTGTCTACCTGTTTGAGCCAATATTCATTTTCCCCTGGAGAGCACTCTGCTTTGGCTTGTAAGCAACCCCCCCCCCCCCCACCACACACACACACACATACACACACACACACACATTCCACTTTCTCTTATTCCCTTCTGTTAGCAAATAGTATCCGCCATAACTCATCAAGCATTAAACATAACTGGGGAAATATAAACCCTGGATCAAAATGAAAATAAGTAGGCTAAGCTAAAAATGCAGCTGCAAAAGGGAAGCATGTGGCACCCTTACAAACAGAAAAAGATAACTCCACTAATGTGCAATTAAAAACTTGGGAGGACACAATATCAGGGCTAGGGAGGCATAGAAACAGGGACAAGTTACATTTAGGATACACTATTAAGAAGTAATAAGACTTACCTTACTTATGAAGTAGCAAAACGCTGGTGAAGAAGAAGTGCTTCACATGAATAGAGTCGACCAGATTTGCTAACACAGAAAAGGAGTTCCACACAGCACCTAGTCCATTTATTAGGTTAACAGTGGGCTGGGAAAGGCAGTGTTGACATCACAATGTGGGAGGATCACAGGGATTCTGTACAGCATGCAAATAAGGCAGTGTTTACGTCACTTTGGGGGAGGAAACCTCCCAGGATCTTCAGCAAGAGCTATGGCAGATGTGACATCATTATTTAAGAGATGACTAGACAGTTTCCATCTTGGTTTTAAAACTGAAAGTCAAACAGTACGGAAAAGTATGAAGCCTAAGCAGTAAAAGAGAATAGTGATTTTTTTTTTAAAGCTGTGGTTATGTTTTTTTGAGGCTGTATCACAAAACAGGATTTTAGGGAGACATCAGGTAGAGATATTTGATTTGATATCCCGTTGTTTTCCTTTAAGGTGTTCCTACAGCAGTTGTTTGAATTTGGAAGTGTTGCTAGTGTTTAGTATATTTTAAGGTATGTTATTCCAAGCTTTGGCTAGTTATATGAATACAGGGAATCACCATAGCAATTATTTAACTTAGTGACCTTAAGGAGCTTAAGAATTAGAGTGCAGCCTCCAAAACAGTTTTAATCCTTTTTTATGAAACATTCACTTTAATTTATGTGTATTGCACAGTGCAATTAATTCGTAGCTGAACTCTTGATATGTCTCTGTTTGTAATGCTTTTGCTTTAATAGATGCTTTGTACATAAAAACTTTATAAGTGACCATGGAGCTTCCCTTTTAAGGTCACCACTGTAAAAGGGCTTTGATTTCCCATCAAACTTTCCCAGTAAACAAATGTAAATAAACAAAATAATAAATAAATAATGACTCATTATCTCTTAAACAGGACAGGACTTCTACAGTGACACAAAAAAAAATGTTATACCCAGATATTGTAAGAAGTGCCTTTTTACAGATCCTTACAAATGCTAGCATACTACCTTAACGGTAAGTAAAATTATAAGACAGGAAATGCAATCTAGGAGTGCTTAATGTACATGCACACATGCACATAGCTGCCTGTAGTGTACACCATCCACAATGCTGGCTGTTAACCAGCACTCTGGTATCATATGCTACAATATCAATGCTTCGGTATCTTATGCTACCGTATCGATGCTGCAGTATCATATGCTACAGTATCAATGTTTTATGATAGGCAAATACTTGACAGCAAGTTCCTGGGTTAATATTACAGTATTCTGCTGTACATTACTTAGTAACTGTGTAAATGCAATAATAAAGGGAAGTAAGGAGGGATAGAAACAACAAATATGCTCCTTGAAGCCAGTATTGCTGAGATGAGAATGGTATCTGTTCATGATTTGTTTAATTGAATCGCAATTCTTCAAGCCCAGCATCTCAGATTTTAAATTAGTTAAAAAATGGCAAATCAGGGAAACTACAACTTTCCTTTCTCTAAGATCCAGCCTTTGCAGAGCTGATTATAACCATGAGGGATGTAGAAGGGATCTCTCTGTGCAGGAAGGATATAAAGGACTAGGCCTCAAGAAAATAAATAATGATGTTTGCATTGTGATTCAAAAGAGTGCTGAACTGTGTTTTATTAAATATCAGACAGAATTATAACCTCAATAGACTGCATTAGTTTTGCCTTTTCTCCACTCCTCCAGTACCAGTAATTTACCGCCACCCAACATAAATAAAATATAATCCATCCTTTAACTATCAAGATTAATAAACATAAATCTTGAACAAGAGAAGCAATATACATCCCTTCCAAAACTCAAAAAAGCAACATGAAAGACTATTTATCCTAGATCAGTCATACAGTCCAAGGAGAAATAATTATTGTCAGACACCTAAATATAGATTGGTCCATAACTAATGGACATCCTATCCAACTGACTGCAAGAGTGGATATCACAACCAGCAAAAAAAATATATATATATTTATATATTTGATTTATTTATTTATTTGACATTTGTTAACCGTGTTAGTCGGACTGGGATAGAAGCCCTTTTTCAGCAGAGACCCAAGGAGAAAGGCTCCAAAACAAAAAGAAAACAATAAAACCATGAAGTACATACAAAGAAAAAATACACGATCCATAAAACAACTCCAACAGTAGCATCTGCTATTGATTACAATAAAGAAAATTCTATGGTAAAATCAATACAGAGGCTTACACTCATTAAGTTCCATATGTACAGAGGATAAAGCTGTAATCTACAGCCTGTGAATCAATCAATAAAAATTAAATTGGCATGTAGAAGAAATTGTTGTTACAGTATTTCTTTTGATGTTTAGGTAGAAATTGTCTGGAGAAAGCTAGATATGTGAAAATTGGGGTATAGGAGATCACTGATACAGGGCTAGTGAAGATGGAAGAGGAGGAGAACGGGGAGTGGTAGGTCAGGTTGGAGTGAGACAGGGGACAGGACCATGAGATGGAGGAGGAGGAGAATGGGGAGTGCTAGGTCAGGTTGGAGTGAAACAGGGGTAGGACCATGAGATGGAGGAGGAGGAGAATGGGGAGTGGTAGGTCAGGTTTGAGTGAGACAGGGGACAGGACCATGAGATGGAGGAGGAGGAGGAGAATGGGGAGTGCTAGGTCAGGTTGGAGTGAGACTGGGGCAGGACCATGTTCCGATTATGTAGTCTTTTAACTTTTTTTTAAAACAGAGAGCACTAGTGGTTGATCTTAGGTCTAGGGGAAGTTTATTCCAAATATGAGACAGAGTGTCTATAAAGAAGTTTCCCAGTTTGTTTATTGGGCTTATATACTTCCAGAAAATGTAGGTCAGCACAGCGGAGACAATGTTTGGGGCTGTAGGGAGAGATTAGAGTAGAGAGAGCAGAGCACTGAGAGGGATTACTAAGAAGAGAGTGAGTGAGCTGGAGTTGAGGGAGTAGGACTTGGTTATGTGCTTCTGGCCATTTAAGATTTTGTAAGGCAGTGCAGTGATGGGAGCTGTAGGGGAGATTAGCGGCAAATTTACCTACTTAATTGTAGGCAGTTTCAAGTATGGTCACGAGACTGGTTTGCAAGTTGGTGAGAATAGGTGAAGCGTAAAAGAGAGTAGGTAGTAGAAAAGCTTGTGTTGAGTATATACTATAAACCATGAAAGATTTTCCCATGTGGGTATTATGCCTGACTCTATTAGTCAACAAGTCAATAAGAAAACAAAAATAACAAAAATATAATGTAATATACCTTAACAAGCCTAACTAATTTTACCCTTAAAGATTTTCACCACCTAGTGGTACAGTACAATACTCCAATCACAACTTTCTTCACATACTAATTTATTTTCCCTCACTGTGATGAAAATTAATTTAAAAAACATGTCTAACAAGAGAGAGAAAATTCTTCAGAATTCTTCATGAGACAAATATATTCAACATGCAAAAAAAGAAAGAAAATATACTACAAAAAATTAAACTACAAAAGAAACAACTAAATTCTGACCTTGTAGAACTCTTGAAAAGAAAGTAAAAAAAAAAAAACCTCTCCAGAACTCCAAGCAGACATATATCTGCCAACAGCAAAATACTTATATTAATCATCCTAGGGCTTTCTTGTCTAACTTTAGTAATTTACTTAAAAAAATGCCCTGGCTGTAGATGAATTCCTCCCAGAATACCTGCAGACAGCTGAATCAAGACTATTCCCGATATCTACACTAATCAACATGTCCATATTATAATCGTACATTCCTAAACCTCTTAAAATCTTTTTTTTTTTTTCATAAAGCATTTTTATTAAAATTTTTAAATTATTACAGGATATAGCAAAATTTGAAATGTAATATAATAGATAAATAAGATAAATAATGTTTTAAATAAAAAAAATGAATTATAACTATTTATAATATATTCGGTAAGTCTGAGATCAAAATAATAAAAAATGAATCAAGACAAGAATAAGAAATCCTAAGAACAAGCTAAGATGATTAAACAGATGAAGAAAATGAATCAATAAGGGCCAAAACCTTCAACCAAGGATTATTCTTCAATTTGTTAGGATAAATTCTTCTCAGTTTTACTGCAATTTCTTTAATTGCCGTGTCTTTTAGAAGGTTAAGAAAACCTTGTAAAATCTTCGCAGCTCATATCCATACATGAAGGCAGAACCTCAGTCACGCTATCCTGTTATAGATCTGTAGCTCTCCTGCACCCACTAATGTGATTAAATTTATGCACAGCTTATTTCTTAAATAGAAGACAAGCAGTTCTTTACACCAACATAGCATGGCTTTTGTACGGTCTACACTAATGAAACATAATTACTTATTTGCTAACAGTCTGGCTGTTAGCAAAGAAGATTAAGACCATGAGTTGTTAATGAACTGCTTCCTGTGGTACAGAGTTTGAGTCTCACAGCCTTCATTTGTCTACTGCGTGACCTTCAGCAAGTCACTTAACCAGAGAGTGATTAGGGCAACTGGGAAATTGGGCTAGACTCATCAGTGGCTTCTAAGACTGCATGCCTAGTAATTACCTATGAATTTTTAAACCCAATCTAAACTTAACAGTAACAAAATAGTCATTTCACTGTTGCTTGATCTCTCCAAGGTATTTGACACAGCTCCATACTCGGACAACTTGGTACTTCTCAGTTCTCACCAGACAGTTCAAGCTCTTCCTCAGTTTCTCCACCCTGCAATGGCATAGCAGCTACCTCTCCAGTGACACTTATCATGTCTGCTGATCAGATTCTTGACTCCTAAACTATGAAAAATAGGTGTCCCTGAGAATTCATTCTGAGTCCCCCTCCTCTTCAACATCCTCATTAATGACTTACATACATCAGCCCAGCCTGCCCACCTGGTACATTATGATAATTATATCACACTAATAACCTCTGTGAATTCCATAGCAACCTAAATGCAGCACTACAATTTCCAGTCTGTAAGGCAGATCAGTGTCCAATGAAAGTTCCCATTCTAGACTGTACCTCCTCTCTTAGGAAGGCTAGGCCAGTCAATTATAGGGTGAATTTTTGAATACCAGTCCAATTATCCCAGTCCCATTTGAAGGAAGATAGTGTACTGCAGGGGAGTGTATCCCAGGAAGATTTGTACACGATGACGCCACATTTGTAAGTACCAGGACAATATGTGAGTGTAAATGACCTGAGACATACCTCACTGGACTATATGTAAATAAACATAATGGATCTCTCAGAGTATGTGTCACAGATAGGTATGAGCCTTGCATTAAGCAGCATTCTACCTTCACCAAGGATGATGCCACAGTATGAACATAAAATGATTGAGTTTAATAATTGGCTTAGTTTCTGGTGTCACTCCATGGGGATCCAATATCTGTCAGCATGGGAAGACATGGTCAGAAAACACCATTGCTTTGCCAAAGATGGGATACATTTATGCCCCGTAGGCTTTCTGATAGTGAAAAAGTCAGCAAGCAACCTTAAAGTGTTACTCCTCAATGCTTGGACCCTAAACAAAAAAACTTCATACCCTTTAAGCCCTCCTCAATCTGGAGAATGTAGACATCTGTGCCATGACCAAGACATGGTTTAAAGCCAAAGTACTCTGGAAGTGCAAGGCTACAGTGCCTTCTACACACTTAGACCAACAATAGCATGGACTGGGGCCAAAGGTGGAGGTGTCTCGAGCTACATTAGCAACAGGCAGGTTGGTTAAACAGGATGATACCATGCAGCCCATCCAAGTGCAAGTTACAATAGATAAGGTCCCTCATCATATCATAGCTTGATGCAGGTCACCATCTATTCCCCTAGAGTCTCACAGCTCTTACCTAAACTTTACCATCCAACCAAACACACTATTCATGGGTGACTTTAACTACCCCTCTATAGACTGGGAAACTTACACTGCCTCAAACCTATAGGCACAATGCTTCCTGGACATAATTAACACCAACACACTGGAACATATAGTGCACCATCTAACCAGAGGATCAAAAACACTGGATCTAGTACTTACCAACTTGAGAAAATGTTGCACCACACCTGCCATGTCACATTCTCACTAGTGAGGTCAGATCACAGAGTTGTCTCATCTGAAGTAAAAATCAACCCAGAAAATACAGCTAAACCAGTAACAGTTAGGAACTATTCATACGCAAACTACATCTTATTAACTGACAGTTTGTCAAAATTCAAGTCTCTCCTCAAACCTGAGACCTCAGCTATCTATGCAGAATTATTCACAGTGTCCCTATACAAGTATGTGAATGGCTGCATAGAGGCAGCTGTACCTACCAGAAATAAACCCAAAGCAAACATTAAAAACAAGCCCCATTGGTGGAATCCTCACCTAAACAGGGTATATAATAAAAGAAAAAAAACGTGGCCAAAATCAGGAAGAGCAACTCCCTTAAATACAAGTGTTCTCTCATACAACTAAACAATAAACTAAGAGATGTAATATATGTATTTATTCATTCATTTATTTATTTATTTAATATTTGTTTACCAGAAAGTCCGACTTGGAATGAAGCCAATTTTCAGCGGAGACCCCAGGACAAACAGAAGGCACCCTAGCCGAGAATCAAACCGGAGAACCTCTTGCTGTGAGGTGACAATGTTACCACTGAACCACTGTGCTGTCCAATTAGACTAAGTCTATCAAGGCCAAACACAAGGTCAGGATAGCCTGAGGCTGAGAACAATCACAAGGCCCTTTTCAGCTATGTCCAGAACCTTAGAGGTGATACACAGCAGTGTGCTGAACTGGTGGTGACCAGTATCACCTTCACCAATCAGGGTATCATAGCAAATCTACTGGCTGATAAATGCAGCTCATACTTCACCACCACCACCCCACACTACCTCCCAGCTCCAGGTAAACCCCCCCTCCAACATACTTTCCCCAGCTATTAGTAGGGACCAGTCATGGCAGCACTCACTAAACTCAAGAACACCGCCTCCATGGGTCCCAACAACATCCCTGGTTGCCTCCTGAACAGTTTAAAACATCATCTATCAGGACCACTTGAGGCACTCTTCAGCTACAGCCTTGAAACAGGCTACACTCTATGTGAATGGAGGACTGCATTAGTCATTCCCCTCCACAAGGGCAGAACATCAACCAGCACAGGGAACTACAGACCTTTCAGTCTAACAAGCCTAACATGCAATGCCATGGAATGAATTATCATGGAAATGATAAACAAGGATACTGGTAACCTACAGACACTGGACCCATCCCAATTTGGCTTGGTTAAGGGAAAGTCATACCTATTTAACCCGCCAGATTTCTTTGAGAGGGTCACCAAGGCAATGGATGAGGGTAAAACAGTGCATACTGCATATCAAACCCTGACCTGATCATGGCATTCAATACAATATCCCACTCAGGCATTGCTAACAAGCTCTCTGTGCTAGGTGGAAATCCTTACATAACTCACTGGATTGCCAGCTGGCTGACACACAAGACTCAAAAAGTCAGGCTTGGTAAGACCATATCCACCAAGAAACCAGTCACCAGCAGAGTACCCCAGAGTTCAGTGTTGGGCCTGCTCCCATTTGTCGGCTCGGATGATGTTATATGGAATACGGGCTGGATGATGTGGATGAGATTGACATTTTTTCATCAAAAAGCGTGGGACACTATCCTATAATACACTGGGACAAAGTCTTTATGTTCTAGCGGTTAGGTGTTTGGAGCGAGCATTTGTCCTTCTGTATATCAGCCTAGTATTTATTACTTTTTATACATTTCATGTATGTCGGACATTCATTTGTTTATTCAATATGTCAGCTTGAGTGATATTTGAATATCATCATATGGGTGTTTCTCTCGGAACTTATTTGTTTTGTGAAGTGCCAGCACATTGCGGGACTTTTAACTCGTGAGTTACTCTACTGGCATTGTCGTGCAGGAGGACTAAACAATTAATACTTGCAAGACTGCTTGAGACATTGCAAATTAATGGGACATTTTTATATATTCTTTTGAATTGTTTTTCAGTTTTATCTACATATCAACAGTTTTGTGTGTATATTAACCAACGGTTATAATCTATGAACAACAACAATATATATGACCCATTATTTTAGGTATATAGGGCTATTGTTTCATACAGGCCTTTGTCAAATAGTTGTTTGGATGCATTATGTGAATATACCCAGGATTCTTCTAAGTAAACTCTGATATATGTGGGCATTACAAGGGATTGAATGGTTCTATAAGTTGAGTCTATCAGGTCTCATACTTTATTTATATTTATTTATCCAATGAATACTATAGGAATAAATATTGGATAGTTAGGTGCTTTTAGACATCGAAGTCCCTGTAATTCCTGGATATTGGAAATTATTTCATAGGTTCATAGGTTCATAGATTAGTACTAGGCTAAGTGCCCTTGTGGGCCATTTTAAGCCTAGCCAGTTGCCCCATGTGAGAATCAAACCCTGCACCTTGTGTCTGTAAGGTAAACACTGTAACCATTATGCCAGCCTCCCACCCTCATAGGTTTATACAGATTGTTAAATCCTTATATCTAGGGAATTATATCACATTTGGCTCCTTCTAAGGGTCACAACTACGGTGTTTTTTGGTTTCATTTCATTTTGATGAGAAAGGAGATTTACATATTGTAACATTGACAAGGGGAATTGATATCATAATTGATAGAAGACATCTGTTCATATTTCTGTTTTTATAGTTTTGAGCAGCTAGTCCTTTATGACTAATTGTGGCATTACTTTAAATAAATGCTGGTATTTTTAGGACATTCTGCCAATGAAAAAAATATACAATTGTTTAGATACTAACTAGCAAGCATATTCATATCCTGGTCATATATACAGATTTTGTCAATATATGGTTGGTAATACTGTTGCTGAATCATTTCTCTATTATTTTTGTATATTTTTTAGTGTGTGCTAGGAATTTTACTGATTCTTTAGACACACATTTGGAGCAATTTGAGGTATCCCAGACCGACTACTACTATAACTAATAGAATTTATTTAGGTGGGTTCCTGGTTTGCCAATAACAATTTCCCACCTTATTTCTGTAGACTTTTTTGCTTATTTTGACATACATTCACAGCATGGACCTAGAAAGCATACTTTCAGGATTATGTGCCGATCGGGAGGATACTGGGTTTTTTGGGATAAATACCTCACCAGGCAATAATCCAAGTGGTTCTGAGCAGCAAAGCTCATCTGATTGTGATTTGTCCTTCCACTCTCTTACTAAGGGTCTCAAGAATTTGAGGTCCAACATATGGCATCTGAAGTTGCTTCGAGCGTATTCAAATAAGAATATTGCCCCTAGGGGCCTGAGAATACGGTTACAACCATTAGTAGGAAGACCGGATGATAGGATTAATGATGATTGGAAGGAAGCTTTACAAACAGGGTCCATGCTATTTGTGAATGTTTTATTACAACATTATGAGAGGATGGTGGATGTTAACATTCAAGAGGTCAAAACGTTATGTCTTGACTGCAAAAAATATGAGTCTCTTTCAAATTTTCAGGATAAGTTGAAAAAATTATCCAGAGAATTGACAAACCATGAAAAAAACACAAAGGAAAGAAAGATTAAAAAATTTCAGAGAGACTATTCTGATTACCAAAGGGGACGCCCCTTTGAGTTTAATCATACAGTCAGATTTGCAGAAGTCGGCCTGGGCTCTACCTCCAATTGCCCCAAAAAAAGACCACGGTCTATTTTGAAAAACAGAGACAGGTTCATCAACAGTACCTCAGGAGAGGATTCCTCTCTTACAGACTATGACAGCGCAGGGGATAGGGAATCACCACATAAAAAGAAAACCAACAGGAATATCCCTTTAGAAATGGTTCCAAGCACAGAGGGGGACGCAAGCACAAAAACAGATCTCACAGTTCATTCCCTAGAGGGATTGATCCAGAACTTTCTAACATAAGCCAACAACAACAACAAAATCAGAATGTTTTAAATCTGTCTAATGTAAATTTGTCTTCTGACCAACAGATTCTTTTGAATAAAGGGCTTGGCTTTATACCTGTTTTTTATTCCAATGAATATCACATTGTTACAGATGTAACTAATTTTTGTCGTAATCTGAATCTTAAATTGTTTTTTGCAGATGATCAATCTCAAAGATCTAATGAATTCAGATTTGCCAAATCTGATTTCCAGCCTCCTATGAATAAATATGTGTCCATTTTCATGCAGTCTGTCTTTAGGGATTTACATTTTCAAAATCATGAACACACCATGTTAGGACATAACCTTTCTCAGCAGGAGAATATAGCTCTTCAACAGTTACGTAACAACAGAGACATTGTTATTTTACCCGCAGATAAAGGTGGGGCAGTTGTTGTCCAGAACATGAGTGATTACCTTAATGAAGGCTTATCCCAGTTGTCTAATACAGCATGTTATATGAATATGGCCATTGACCCAACCCCTAACTTCAAGAAGAAAATTGATTCGTTCTTGAATTTAGCATGTGAGGAGAATATTATCAGCAAGAATTGTGTTACACACTTTCAGTTAAGGACCCATGTAAGCAGATTTTATATTTATTACCCAAAATCCACAAATCATTAACTAATCCTCCTGGTAGACCAATAGTTTTGGGTATCGGATCCTTGACTGAATCTTTGTTGGCCTTTTTGACATAATATCTTAAACCTCTTTTGGGTTAAGTCCAGGCTAGATTACAGGATACAACACAGTATCTTAAGATCATTGAGGACACACGATTGGAGCCAGAATGGATAATGTGTTCACTGGATGTCAAAGCCTTATATACCAGCATTCCACACTGGGCTGGATTACAAGCTCTCAAATATTGGTTGGAGAGGGCTGGATTATATTCACCTGGGTTCAATAGTTTACTAATTTGTATGTCAGAACTTGTACTTAAGAAAAATGTTTTTTATTTTCAAGGCCAATGCTACTGGCAACTTCAGGGTACGGCTATGGGAGCATCTTTTGCTCCCATATATGCCGACCTGTTTATGGCATTCTTTGAAGAATGTATGATCTACGATTCATCCCATAACATCTATTTGGTGGAAATGGATATTTGGCGTAGGTACTTGGACGATTGTTGGATGGTATGGCGTGCGGATGTTGGGTATTTGAAAGAATTTGTTGACTATTTGAATGATAATATCTGGGGCATTGAATCCTCTATCACTTTTGATTTGGAGACTATTAACTTTCTGGATGTTACTATTTCCAGAAATCAGGACCATACTTTGGCAACCAGAGTGTATCACAAATACCCTCAATACAACACTTTACTACATACTTCAAGCATGCACCCACGCCATACCATCAGAAATATCCCAGTATCACAATTTATGTGAATGAAATGCCTCAGTTCCACCAAATCAGACTATGATGTAGCCAGTCTGGATTTATGTCGTAGATTTGTTAGCAGAGGGTACAAACCTCAGGATATTGCCAGGGCATGGACACACTCCTCTGAAACAAATAGGGACACACTACTGGACTACAAGATTCCTTTTGTAGATTCCAGGACTACCATAACAAGATTTATTACTATGTATGGAAGGAATTATAATGTTATTAGGGACATTATAAATAAGCATTGGAATATCCTATTGGCCAATGAACAGCTTAGATCTATCTTGGGAGACAAGTGCCAATTCTTATATAGAAAAGGCAAAACATTGGGCTCCTTGTTATCTCATTACAAATACATTGGTAGTGGGGGACCGATTTACAAGCAGCTTACAATTTCGGGACATGAACTATTGGGCACCTTTCCGTGTGGCCATTGCGCCTCTTGCAAACAAATCAATAAGTCTAAGCAGTTCTCCAGTCGCAATACCAGTAAGGTCTTTGATTGTAAAATCTTTTGGTAATTGTAGTAGCGACTGGGTGGTTTATCTGGCTTCATGCCGTTGTGCGGCGTTTTATGTTGGCCAGACCTCCAGACCACTCAGGACACGCATCAATGAACATCGAAGTGATATCAAAAATAAGAAGGATACAAATGCTCTATACCGACATGTTTTATTACATCCACAAGCACAGTTCACCTTTATGATTATTGACCGAATAGTTGGTGATCGCAGTAATCCTCAAGGTTGGCACAGCATACTGAATCACAAGGAGAAATATTGGATAATCACTCTAGGTGCACTTTTTCCACCTGGACTTAATGACCACTTATAACCACAATTTTTATGGGGAATAATATATCCCTACAGTATTGATTGACATCAATTGTGTCAGGTATAGTATAGTTCTCTTATCTCCACTATTGATTTAATATACCTGCTAATATTTTATTTACCACATTTTTTATGAGGATTAACATATGTTAGTTCTTCTGGTTTACAACTATGCATGTCATAGTTGGGTTTTCATTAGTTGGGATCTTATTTGTGTGTTAAAATATTTATACTTTACATATATGGGTATATATATAGTGGTAAAATAATTATTATATGTTTAAGTGGTTGGTATAAGTGCATATATTTATCTTTTTTCATATGCTGCCACTTTTGTAGGTCAAGTATATGTTACATGTTTTTATGATATCCTAGTATAGGTCTCAATAGTTGCCTTGGTCTCTGTTATAGTTCTGCCATTTCATGCATTATTCATGAATGACAGGAGCATACCAGTGTTTTCATTGGTTAGCAGGATGTATAAATATGTATAATCATTTATGTTCTGTATGTCCGTTTGTCTAACACTGAAGAAGGCATTAATTTGCCGAAACTGGTCTGTTTATAAATTAAAATAAAGTCATATTTATTCACTATCAATTCTGGATTGTATTCTGACTGCTAATATTGCTGGCCAATTGTGTTTATTCAATACAATATCCCACTCAGGCATTGCTAACAAGCTCACTGTGCTAGGTGTAAATCCTTACATAACTCACTGGAATGCCAGTTGGCTGACACACAGGACTCAAAAAGTCAGGCTTGGTAAGACCACATCCACCAAGAAACCAGTCACCAGCAGAGTACCCCAGAATTCTATGCTGGGCCTGCTCCGATTTGGCATTTATGTCTTGGAAGTTAACATTCAAGGCCTCTGGATTGCCAAGTTCTCAGATGATTGTAAATTAGGAGCTATAATAGATTCCCCCCCCAAGACACCAACATCTTGCAAGTGGGTTTAACACAGACAAGTGACTAGTGCCAAAGTAGTGGCCCAAAACTGCATTATAATGTGCAAAACAAACAACACCAGAAACGCTAGATCCATGGATCTGAACTTCACTTGTGAAATAAACAGAACATGCTGAAGACAGATATGTGTCCCAAATGATCCCCGCACTATGGAAGTTCATCCCTGACCTTATTCAAATGAAACCTTGACAATCGGATGGGAAATTGTAAATTTACCCCTGGTCCGGCCCCTATTTCCCTTGTGACAGAGGCCATCATTAAGAAGTATTATCCTGACACCTCCACACACACACACACACACACACACACAAATCCTTCGTTACTTCCCTACTAACATGCCCCCCAGTATAGATGCCCATGATACTTGGGATCCAAATGCTTTGTGGTGCATAGCTAGGCTTGTAAGGGCCCTAGTGGTCATTAGTCTAGTAACAACCTATGAACATATACAAATATTTCATCCTCTAGATGGAGGTCTATTGACTTTTTATTTAATAGATCTAAAATTTTCTAAGCATATCCTATATCATAGATGTGGATAGTCCAGTCAATTGATACATAGTTAAAGCCCCAAGAATGATGGAGTTCTTGTTTATGGTGAGGTTATCTATGATGTTTAGTACCCTGATATGAACTTCTGGGGTCATGTATGGTGTCCTATAACTGTCAGTAAAGTGATGGCTGATTTTGTTTAGTCTGACATGGAGATCAATAAGTTCAGTTTGAGGGCTCTGACAAATATGGGTACATATGGGTATGCCACCACGCTTGTCATTCGGTCTGAATGCATAGTAGGCACCAGTCCCAGGATTTAGTGATTGGCTTGAACTCCAACATACCCTAACAGAATCACAACTAAACAATGGCCCACAAAATATTATACTTCTCTCAAAAATGACCAGCAGCACAACCCCCTCCTTAGATCGTATACCATACATATGGCAAGGAAGTGCAAATCTCTAAACCTTTATAACAAATAAAGGGCAATAACAGACATGGTAATGTCTTCTATACTATATAATCAACACATCGCTGGAACACCTTTCCACCATCACTGAAACAAATTCATTGTCCTAAAAATATTTGCTTCAGTACTGAAATCACACTTACAAATAAAGTACAATTGTCGTTTTCAATCACAGCTCCCTACAGACATCCCCTTACTGTACTTAATGGTTTCCTGACTTGTCTGAAATTTATTTTTAGGCAAATGTTAAAGAATGTGTACAAAATTTGAACATGCACATTCACTCCATTGCATTGCATATTGCATCTTGTAAATAGTATATTATATTGTATATGTCCTATAATGTGAAATATCCTACAAATATTAGTATATGTCATATTAACATGTCCAAATAACTGGTTTACAGCTTGAAAATCACAACTGACTAAACTACTAAGAATTATATAAAATGCAGAACTTTTCAATCCAGACCTGTGCTGAAAATGGATTATGTCAAATCAGATTTTTCTCAGTCAACACATGCATAAATAAATAATGTACTCAGCTAAAAATGTAAGGGTATGTAATCTATATGTGGCAGTAAGCTGATTAAGAGTGTAAGGGAACCTTTGTATTCTGCCAGTCAAAGGGATGTTAAGAAGAGGATTGAACTGCATTATGATCAGAGAAATAATTAATAGTTTATCTGAATCTGTCAGATTAATATCTGGCATCTCATAATAGTTCCCACATAGGGATCTGACAAGGATCTAAAAGCACAGCTACAAATGGAATGACATTTGGTCTTCATAAATATGCAAAAGCAACATTTACAAAAGGAAAACTGCACACCAAGAAAATATTAACATGGGACAAAAATGCAATATAAAGGAATTTGATCAAGAGGGAGTGTATAAATATTTGGGAATCGATGAAGGGTCAGCAATGAAACATGAACAAATGAGAATAAAACTCAGTAAACTCAAGAACACCGCCTCCATGGGTCCCAACAACATCCCTGGTTGCCTCCTGAACAGTTTAAAACATCATCTATCAGGACCACTTGAGGCACTCTTCAGCTACAGCCTTGAAACAGGCTACACTCCAAGTGAATGGAGGACTGCAATAGTCATTCCCCTCCACAAGGGCAGAACATCAACCAGCACGGGGAACTACAGACCTTTCAGTCTAACAAGCCTAATATGCAAAGCCATGGAATGAATTATCATGGAAATGATAAACAAGGATACTGGTAACCTACAGACACTGGACCCATCCCAATTTGGCTTGGTTAAGGGAAAGTCATACCTATTTAACCCTCCAGATTTCTTTGAGAGGGTCACCAAGGCAATGGATGAGGGTAAAACAGTGCATACTGCATATCAAACCCTGACCTGATCATGGCATTCAATACAATATCCCACTCAGGCATTGCTAACAAGCTCTCTGTGCTAGGTGGAAATCCTTACATAACTCACTGGATTGCCAGCTGGCTGACACACAGGACTCAAAAAGTCAGGCTTGGTAAGACCACATCCATCAAGAAAACAGTCACCAGCAGAGTACCCCAGAGTTCAGTGCTGGGCCTGCTCCCATTTGGCATTTACATCTTGGAAGTTAACATACAAGGCCTCTGGATTGCCAAGTTATCAGATGATTGTAAATTAGGAGCTATAATAGATTCCCCCCAAGACACCAACATCTTGCAAGTGGGTTTAACACAGACAAGTGACTGGTACCAAAGTAGTGACCTAAAACTGCATTATAATGTGCAAAACAAACAACACCAGAAACGCTAGATCCATGGATCTGAACTTCACTTGTGAAATAAACAGAACATGCTGAAGACAGATATGTGTCCCAAAGGATCCCCGCACTATGGAAGTTCATCCCTGACCTTATTCAAATGAAACCTTGACAATCAGATGGGAAATTGTAAATTTACCCCTGGTCCGGCCCCTATTTCCCTTATGGACAGAGGCCATCATTAAGAAGTATTATCCTGACACCTCCACACACACACACACACACACACAAATCCTTCGTTACTTCCCTACTAACATGCCCCCCCAGTATAGATGTCCATGATACTTGGGATCCGAATGCTTTGTGGTGCATGGCTAGGCTTGTAAGGGCCCTAGTGGTCATTAGTCTAGTAACAACCTATGAACATATACAAATATTTCATCCTCTAGATGGAGGTATATTGACTTTTTATTTAATAGATCTAAAATTTTCTAAGCATATCCTATATCATAGATGTGGATAGTCCAGTCAATTGATACATAGTTAAAGCCACAAGAATGATGGAGTTCTTGTTTATGGGGAGGTTATCTATGATGTTTAGTACCCTGATATGAACTTCTGGGGTCATGTATGGTGTCCTATAACTATCAGTAAAGTGATGGCTGATTTTGTTTAGTCTGACATGGAGATCAATAAGTTCAGTTTGAGGCCTCTGACAAATATGGGTACATATGGGTATGCCACCGCACTTGTCATTCGGTCTGAATGCATAGTAGGCACCAGTCCCAGGTTTTAGTGATTGGCTTGAACTCCAACATACCCTAACAGAATCACAACTAAACAATGGCCCACAAAATTATACTTCTCTCAAAAATGCCCAGCAGCACAACCCCCTCCTTAGATCGTATACCATACATATGGCAAGGAAGTGCAAATCTCTAAACCTTTATAACAAATAAAGGGCAATAACAGACATGGTAATGTCCTCTATACTATATAATCAACACATCGCTGGAACACCTTTCCACCATCACTGAACCAAATTCATTGTCCTAAAAATATTTGCTTCAGTACTGAAATCACACTTACAAATAAAGTAGAATTGTAGTAAAGGGATTATTAGGGGTAAGAGCAACATTTTGAGCCAAAATCAGGGACAGTTGAGAGGTTTGGCTATGCCTAATTCTATAAAGCAATTTATTTGCATGTACCTCTCAACCTGTTAATGCAATAAATCTGGACAAGGCCAAATATATTGCGGGAACATATAAACAGTACTAAAAATTGCTCTTGTATAAACTGAGATAGTTGGCAGAACAACAGGTCTTACTTTAGCATGCATTTTTCTGAAGTTTATGAAGTCTGAAACTCAGTGTGTCATTATTTAGTGACTTAATTCCTAAATGATTTGCCAGAAAACCACAAATTATATGAAGAACAAACCAAAAATAAGAAGCAAAAATCTATTAATTCTTTTGAAAATCTGGACTGTTGGGAGGTATAGTTCAGCTGGGGCTGTCTTTAAGTTTGCCGCCCTTCCCCCTCACAAAATCATGGTTGAATGGAGCCTCCCCCTGCAGCCATTCCAATGATCCATTACTTGGCTATTTCACTCCATTTACCAATAAACACTAATGTGCATACTGATCTACTTCTATGATGATTTGGACTTCATTTGAATGTTTTATTTTGCATTTTACAGTACAAACACTAAGACATCTGCTAATCAAACTTAGCATTAAAACTTCTCTGGCCTTGAAACTCACATTCATTGAAACAGCATTGAAACCCACATTCAAAGAAAATACATTTTACCAGTGGCAGAACTGCCCAATTCAGAACATCTTTCCAGTAAACGATGAAACAAAATGCATGCACCCATAATGACAAAACTGCCCAGTTCAGAACATTTCCATCAAAAAAAGTCTACTCAAATTTCTACAGTCCACCATTATCAGTAAATATGCACAATTCTACAGTCCACCATTATCAGTAAATACGCACAATTATACAGTCCATCATTATCAGTAAATATGCACAATCTCTGAAGAAGTAAAAAAAGTCATCTAAATAATTCCACATTAAATAAATCTGTAACTAATGAAGAGGTTGCTGCTAGCAAACACCTTTATATTTCGTGGTTTCATCGAAAATAAAGTGTCTGATGCCCCTGAGGAATAAATTGCCTATATTATATTAAAAATGATAAGCTAGTAATATTGCAATAGGAAATGGATAGCAAACTGATAACAGGCTCATAGTTAGTATATTAACTTTTTCAGTACGGCAGCATTCACCCCTTGTGGGAGTAGAACCAACAACCTTCTGCATTAAAAGCAAGTACACAACCTGTTGTGCTATTAACAATGCAAGCTGACTTAGAATAAGCAGCACTCAACTTCTCCTCCCCTGCAGCTCTCAGCTCCTTGTAAAATCTACTAAATACTCAACTGCATCTCAACTTCGCAGCACAAGAAATCTGGAAAAAGCCAAATTTATTGGGGGGGGGGGGTCAAAAGCCCAAAAACCAGGGACACATTAAACATTGCTTGTATAATCTTGGAAAGTTGCTACAATAAAATGCTGTGTTACCACCATACATTTTACTGCCAAGGTCCCTGTGCAAAACAGTCAAAGCAACATACCACTATGCCAAATCAGCTGCTTTGTGAAAGAGCGGAAGACTGAAACTTAAATGGCTATCATTTAATGAATTCAGTTCTCACTATAGCTCTCAACCTCTTAGCACAAAACACCTGGACAAACCCAGTAATGAGGGAATGCAGCCCTCAAACATATTCAGTGAATTCAGTTCTTGCCATAGCTGTCAACCTTAGCACAAAAAACCTGGACAAAGCCAATAATGGGGTAATACAGTCCCAAAAATAAGGACAGATTTCAAATATTCATCTTATAAACTTAGAAAATTGCTAGAATAAAATGTTGTGTTACTATGTATTTTCTGAAGAATATGAAGTCTGAAATTCAAATGCCTGTCAATTTTACTTCTGACGGAACAAAAACAATTTTCAGCAGAGGCCCAGGGAGAAATACTGCAGACACATGTCTTTGTAAAATGGCAGGACACCAGAGCAAATCCACACAAACACAGGGATGAGATGCAGACTCCACACAGAAGGCACACCAGCCAAGACTCAAACCAGAAAACCTATAGCTGTGAGGCAACAATGCTACCACTGCACCATTAAATATGTAAGGAATTAAACATTCAGAAACCTGAAGTCTGAAATTCAAATGCCTGTCAATTTTATTTAACATTTGTTAATCAGGACAGTCTGACTTGGAACAAAAAAACAATTTTCGGCAGAGGCCCAAAAATAAGGACAGATTTCAAATATTCATCTTATAAACTTAGAAAAAAAAATTTTTGCAGTTAGCATGAAAAGAATGGCTTTTTTTAGGTTACTCCTATACTAATTGCCCTTGTATGCCATTTTGAGCCTAGCCAGTTATCCCAACTGAGAATCAAATCCTGTACCTTGTATCCGTAAGACAAATACCCTAAATATTATGTCAACCCCCAACTCCCAACTCCCTTTGGATGGAACTCAAAGGCAATGTTACTAGTTCATGTGGAAAGGTCTTGCACAAAAACAATGTCACTAGTCACGTGGAAAGGCCCTATAAATAACACATTGAAAATGGGATCTCCCTGAGTAAACTGTCTGTTGAAAAGACTGAACTGGAAAACCTTATAGTAATTTTCAGTAAACACATCATTTTTTTTGGTTCTTGAACAATGAAGATGTATTTTCAGTTGTGCAGTTTATAATGTTGGGTAGAGTTGAGCAGAAAAACAGGATTTTTTTCCTTATCATCAAATCAAAACTGTTCTAAATAAAAAAAATATGTAGGAAAATGCAAATTTTTTGGTAAAAACACTGATGCAATGGGCCATACCAGTGGCTTAAACATAAAAGAAGTAGCACTGTGGTGGGTTTGGCACAATGGTTAAGGTCTTCACCTTATAAACACAAACTACAGAGTTTAATTCTAACCACAGGTTATTGGCTAAGCTTAAAATGGCTCTTAAAGGCAGTTAGCCTACTATTCACTTATAATCCTAAGAAAGGGCCCACAATGCAGTTATATATTATGGGAGGGTTACAGCACAGTTGAGGGAGGGTTATAACTACAAGAATGTTCGTACTAGAACAGATTTTCTTTATTACTGTCAAAGCAATTTCACAGGCTAGACATAAGGATGCATAACACTCACGTTTAGGTTCTGGAGGACCAGATCCCTTTTATGACACTGAGTGATTTGTTGTACAGATTTACACACAGTGGACGTTTGGTGTTTGATGCTTGATCATAGGATCACAGAAAGTTACTAGGCTATTGGCCCTGGCCTGAGGCCCTTATAAGCCTAGCCAAGAGTTTAGCCCATGTATAGACAAATCATCACTCGATGCCCCTGTCCAGCAGGGACATGGGTGGAATCCAGGGATGTATTTTCTATTTCCCATCCAGTTATCAAGATTGCGCTTGAAAAGGGGTAAAGAGGTTCTCTGCTTGACGTGGAGACGGAGTCTATTCCATAGATGGGGGAGTCTCTGGGACAAAAATCTGTCCCACCAGCAAGTCCTATTGATGTCACAGACCAGGTTGTGGCCGTGTGTGTGTGTGGGTTATTCGAGTGGAGCTTGACTTGCGGATATCCAGCAGTCCCATCAAGGTGGGATCTGAGATCGCTTTGTATGCCAGACAGAGGTCACCTCTAAGGTGTCTGTATGAAACAGAGAAGAGGGATAGGACTTTTAGCCTACCTGTGTATGGTAGATTTTTGAAGCTCTGGATTCTCCTGGTGAGGAACCTCTGTGGTCTCTCCAGCTGCTGCATGTGCTTTGCGATGTACATGCCGAATGGGGCATTCTACTCAATAATGGGCCTTATAAGGGAAGAATACAGGGATGTTATGACTTCCTTGTTCCTGGATGAGATACCCTTACTTATGAGGTGGGCCATGTAGAAAGATTTCCATGCAATGGAAGCAACATGGTGGTCAAAAGTCAGGATGCTATCAATCTGGGTGCCCAAATCCCTCACGACTGACTGCATACTTAGAACATTGTTATTAATGTGATAATTTCTGGGGACATCTCTCTCCCCAAAAGGGATGATGATGCATTTTTTGTATTCAGCTTGAGGCCATGTTTCTGGCACCAGTCATTAGTTTGGGTGAGACCCTCTTGGAGGATGTCCATGTCACTAGGGCAATTGATGACAGCTCCCAACTTGCAGTCATCTGCAAACTTGATCAGCCATAGCCTACTGGTTTTGGCCTGTACCTCAGAAAAGTATATCCCAAATAACAGAGGCCCCAAGACTGAACCCTGGGGTATGCCACTCGATACAAGCCTACTGATTGAGGTGGCTTCCCCTATTTTGACTAGGTGGGTTCTATCAGTGAGCCAGTTGGCTACCCATCTGGTAACATATGGATTGATGTCTAGTTGAGAGAGTTTATCTGTTATGCACGAGTGGGGAATAGTGTCGAAGGCTTTGGCCAGGTCAAGGTAGGCAGTGTGTACTGTCTTCCCCTCATCCATGGCTTTGGTGACTGTCTCAAACATGACCTCCCCTTGACTAAGCCAAACTGTGTGGGATCAAGTATTTGGAGGTTGCCAATGTCCTTGTTAATGAGGTCCATGGTAATCCGTTCCATGGCCTTGCAGATCAGGCTAGTTAGGCTGATGGGTCTATAATTTCCCAGATAAGTGGACGCCTCACAGCTGTCGAGCAGATGATTATAGTGGTGAGTTCCCCTTACATCTTTAGAGGCTGGGATGTGAATGAAATAAAATGTTAAGACAAATTATTTTCTTACAAATGGGTTGCAGCTACTTTCATATCTGTGATCCTCTATGATCCTTTGCTAGTTAACGGTAACATCCCAGACTCTAAGGATGTCAGGAGAACTCACTGCTATAATCAGCTGCTCGACAAACAATGTACAATGGTCAGTAAATGGCGACAGCCTAGAAGCTTTACCCATGTTTTGGACATTGTTTTGTAAAGCTAAATAGTTGATTTATCATTGTCACCTCATAATAATTACAAAAAAAAAAAAAATACACAATAATCCACACAAATCATTATGGTGAAGATTCAAGTTTGTACTGTTATAAAAGTTCCGCGGTAGATAATGAGTGACTGGATCATCCCGTCTGCTGCTTTGTTCCTTAGTGGAGCACTACCTTACATGTTAAATTATCTTCTCTTCTCTCATAATGACCTGTTTTCCCTGGCATTTCATACTAGGAGCCCTTCTCTGCTTTTTATTCTGTCATTTCTTCTGCAAAGTTATTGAACCAATCTACTGACATTTCAGTGAAAATGTGTTTTCTGATATCCCTTCATCAGCATCATTCCATAATGATGGTATGTAGCCTTATCCTCATGTACTTCTCTGAGAAATATTGACCCACACCACTGCCGCCCTCCATCTATTTGGATCACTTATAATTCACAGCCCCTTCCCTTCTCCCTAGTAACAGTATTATTCCATGCTGTTGACCATTTCGTCTCTGTCTGCTGTAACTCTGTTGAGCTAACTAACCATGCACATCTTCAATTCCCTCGAATATGCCTGGATTCAAGAATCAGAACAAATATGTAAACTAGAATTATTAAACTTGGTATAGGATCCCTAATCTTAACTAGAGTGATGCTTACGAGAGTATCTGAAGTGTGATGTGTTGTACTATTATTACAGAATATTTATGGTTACCTAAGTGAACCTACAAAATCTGTACCTTGAGCATATTTATCTCTACATTGGTTAGGATCAGAGCTGAAAGGGTCATGTTTTGGATCAGTTAAAATGATAAATTAAATTCAACACTCTCTGAAGCATTTAGATGTATGCGTGATACTACATGCCCATTCAGCATGCAGACACCGAGACCTAAAAATCCCTCCAAGACCTGTCATGTCACCCTACTTTTGGGTAAAATGGATGTCCCAGTATTTCAAGGAACAGAGCTGCTGTTACACTATAACAGTTGATGCACAAGGTGTGGCATAGCCATAGCAACAGGCTGCCTTTCTTCTTACAGAAAAACTCAGAATAAGTAAAACGCTGTGGCCTACTGACTTTCCCAAGGATTTGTGTAGAAAACATTGTACAAATTAATACAAACATTTTTTTCTGGCTGGCTGTACAGGAAATAATTTGCTTTAGTCCATACCTGTAAACTCAGAAATTAATTACTCATGAAAAGCTGTAGTTCAGTCCCACAGAAGTGTGACTATGGATGTAATTTTCAAATTAGTACAGAGGGAATAGTCCATTTTTGCTGCAGGAAGTGATATTAAAGCAATCTGGCTTCAACTAACATATTATTATATCCATCACCCAACAAACAGGATACTTTTCCAGTGACTGAAGAGCCTACATACTGTTCATTTCTGAGGCCAAAAAGCACCAAATCTTGTGCAGAGAAATAATCTTTTAAGGACATTTGCATTATGCTGGAAACTAGATTGAGGATCGTAAAATTAAATCAAAACAGAAGGGTATGTCAGCTCAGCCTATGAGTTGCATTTACCTAGTGTGTAATTAATGAACAGGAATCAATAGTATGATTTGGCAACCTGTCTGCTTTCATTTCAGTGTACGTAAAATATAGTCTGGACAGATAAAAAAAAAACTTCTGAAGTGTTTGGTCTAATGGGTATTGTATAAAAGCTTTCAGTATCTTTGGGCATCGGCCAAGTTAAAAGTTGCAGCTAAGTTTAGTCAGCATTTCTGCTGCAGTATATAAATCATTTCAGACTTTTCAAAGCATGCCAATTTTGTTTCACTATTAAATACATGCAAAACAGTGATTTTATAAAGCATAATTGAATGTCATGTCATGTTATAAAGGCATTTTCCATGATGCTCACAGCAGGATATAGTTCCCCTACAACAAAGATGTGAAGGATCCTGACAAAGGATAACAACATGTATGGGGGGATAGAGAATAAAGGAGTAGATTCCAGAACAGGAATTTCATTAGATGAAAGTGAGATAACTTTATTTTATTTTACAACTGTTTTACTTTGTTTAAGAGCATGCAGAGATGGAAAGCAAATGCTAACATTTATCAGTAGAGCAACATGACAAGGAAACACTGCGGCAGTGTCTATATTGGATAGATTACATGGCCAGTAATGGAGACAGGATGGTTCCACAGAATTTCAGGGAGTGGTGTTAAACAACCAGTACCTTAGTAGCTATCCATACTGATTCCCCTCTATAATGAAGTTGGGGGGTGTATCTGTGTACTGGGTACATCTCTCATGGTTGAAAAGTGAAGCTGTAGAAAAGGGATCTGTGCACTGGCACATCTGTCATGTTTGAAGACTGGTGGTTGAAAGGGGATATCTGCAATAAGTACTTCACTCGTTGTCAAAATGGCACGGAAGGTGGAACTTCAATATTTAAGTGGTACTGACAGGTCTGATAGGCCTGTACAAAGTAGTGAAAAAGTGAAGAGAAACAGTGTGCAGGCCACAAAACAGTAGGGAAAATAGCTTTAAAAGAGATAACAGGAGGTAAAACAGGAAAAAAAGCAACTGTAAATCTGTAAGGTATTTTGTTTGACAGTTACAACAGGGGCAGTAGGACTGCAGAAGCAGACATCATCCTGGAAGAGTACATCTTGGAAGATGAATACATTCAAGGTACAGATATTGTATGTTCACATCAGTGACAAATGCTGAATTAGTGCAAAATGAAGCTCTGACTAAAAGAGAGCTAACCCACCATAAACCAAGAAAAAAAAAAGTGGAAGGAATGCTGAACATTGCAGAAGTGAACTACTCAGGCAACCTGGAATTGTAATTTTTGCAAGGTATGGGTAAGCAAGGAGTTCTGAATTTAGTTCTATATAATATTTACTACAAGGTAATTATGCTGTTACACAGGGTCGAGTCAGCAAGGTTTGAAGGCACTGCATGCTAGGAATGGCATTGCCTTATTTACTACAAGGTAATTATGCTGTTACACAGGAACGAGTCAGCAAGGTTTGAAGGCACTGTATGCTAGGAATGGCATTGCCTGTACTATGGAAAATGAAGATTGTGGCAAGGAAGGGACTAAGTCAATAACAATGTAGCAGTCATTAAGTGGTGGGATAAGAGGAAATAGCTCAACCCTGTTTGAACCCATAAAGAGTAATTAAGTCCCATTACATGTCTACTCAAGAATAGTCATTAAAACAATGAGTAAAAGGTCACATAGAAAAAACAATCAGTAAAAAACAAAACAAAAAAATCTAGCAAGGCTAGACTTTCCACTGTGTGATTCCTTAAACCTCTTGTATTACAGAAAACATGGGATATATTCAAATGACCTTTTAGGGGCATCAGGTGTGTATAGTGGGGTTTGGCTTTATTGGCCTGAATTTGTCCATAAATAGACTTAAAAAGGAAAAGTCATGGGCATTCAGAATTGCCATATAGCTGAAACACGATGTCTCTAAAGGGTCATATATCCCATGTTGCCTGTAATACAAGAGGTTTAACGAATCACTCAGTGGAAAGTCTAGCCTTGCTAGATTTCTCTTTTGGTTTTTACAAGCAAAGGAATTAGTCAATAGCCCAGCAGTACAAAACTTGGCTTCCATTGAAAGTCACACAAACAACCTAGAGAAACATGAATACATCATATACTTCCTAACTTATATACAAATCTATCATACCATTTTGCTGAGATATATTAACATTTAGTACTTACAGCCACATGTCTCAATTTCTTAGGGCAAGAAATCTGGACAAAGCCATAAATAATGGGGGAAAAGGCCAAAATATGGACAATTTTTAAATATTGCTCTTACAAACTTAGAAAGTTGATAGACTAACAGATTTTGTGTTAGCATGAATTTTTTGAAGGGTATGAAATTTGAAACTCACATGTCTGTCATTATTTTCTGACTTCAAGTCTTAAAATTATTTGGCAATGTTTTGCCAGAAAATCACGGTTTTATGAAAAATGGACCAAAAATATGAAACAAAAATCTGGACATTCCACAAAAATCTGTACAGTTGAGAGGTATGCTATAGCCATCTTATGGCATACAGAGATGAAGCCTTGATTACGACCCAAGGGACTCAGGTTTGATTAACAAGCCAAGACTCTGAGGAGTCAACCGGAGAAAGTAAGCAGTGACATTTCCAGGAAATATCTGACCCTAACTGAAAGCTCTTCCATCAATATAATACATATTTCTGGGGTCAGTCTTGTTCCTCTTCTAATGCATCCTACCTCTTATTGCTCATCATTTAGCAAAATCATGAATGAGGGGGGGTCATGGAACAGGGCTTTTACTCACAACATAAAGTTCCATTTAATCTCCTCTTAGTGAGGACCTGAAATATATAATACCATTCTACTATATCAGAAGCTTTCCTGGTATCAAATACTATTGACTGGCATTTCAGCCCAACCCGTCATAGTTATAGGTAAACATTTTATTTGTGATTTGCCTATCTCTATTAAATCTATAACTTCCTTTCTGAATAATATCAGGGAAAATATCTCCCTCTTTGAACACTAGTGAAAGATGCTCAAACAAAAGCACAGTTTTTCCTTCTTGCAAAGCACTTTTAAAATGATCAGTCACTGATATTGCAGCAGCTGATAATCAGAAAAAATAAGTTGAAATATTCATAAGAAAAGCATTTTTAATTATCATGACACTGGGTAGAAGAAATTCAAAAGACTGTCATGTCCCTTAGCTGATCTCACCATCCCTCACCCAGAAGGATAGTTTTATTGATGGACTACAACCTAAGATACCCAAGTCTCCAGAGGTTTAAAGAATGTTCCTTCAGGGAAGACTCCATTCATTCATAGGTTCATAGGTTCATAGGCAGGTACTAGGCTATTGGCCCTAAGGCCTATATAAGCCTAGCCAAAAAGGTACCTTGGCTTTCACCACCCAAGAAAATTATTTTCCTGTGCCCCTGTCGAGCAGAGGCACAGAAGTGATCCCCATGGTGAATTTCCTATTTCCCATACAATCATCAAGATTTTTCTTGAAGAGTGCTAATGAGGAGCTTTGTTTGATATAGATAGGTAGTTTGTTCTAGAGTATGGGAAGTCTCTAGGACAGGAATCTATCCCTCCAGCAAGTCCTTTTTATTGTGTGAACCACCTTACCCTCATCTACAGCTTTGGTAACTGCTTCAAAGAAGTCTATCAGGTTTAGGAGACATGATCTGCCTTTTACAAACCCGAACCGGGTGGGATCCAGAGTTTGGCGATTACCAATGTCATTGTTTATAAGTTCCATGATGATACTTTCAATAGCCTTGCAGGCCAGGCTCATCAGGCTAATGGGGCGGTAGTTCCCGGGATGTGTGGTGGCTCCCCCTTTGTGGAGTAGTATAACCGTCGCTGTGCGCCATTCAGTAGGTGGGGTGCCAGTTCGTTCTGTAGTTCATGTAGAATGTAGCCTGGGATGTTTTCAGGTCCCAAGGATGCTGTGTTTTTGGCTTTGGAGAGTGTGGTTTTTACCTGTGCAGCCGTGATTACAGGAACTTTGCATTCTTCCAGTATAGAGATGAGAGGGGGGTAAAGTTAGCACTGAACCTATCTGCCAGGATGTTGGCAATATCAATTGGTTCTGTATATTTAGTGCCATTGTGCTCTAATTCAGAGCAGATCTGAGTGTTGCCATTGAGATTCTTGACATAGCAATAGAATGCTTTGTGGTTGTCTTTAGAATCAGTGGCGATTTTGTTTTCGTAACTAACTTTGGAGGATTTTATGAGAGATCTCAACTTCTTACTGAGGCTGACCAGGAAGTTCCTCCAGTCATGGGATTTTACTCTTTATTGCAACAGTTTATTTCTTCTGTTGTAGAGTTTGTTTATGACAGGGGACCACCAGATTGGCTTCCTTTTTTTGGAGGATAGCATCTTGGTTCTGTTAGGGATTGCACGATCCCTGCACTCGTGTAAGTGCTTTCAAAGTGATTAGTAGGCTTTACTGGCTTACAGCTGAAGATGGCAACAGATGGTTGAAGTCTGGTGGAAAAAAATACTGCAGTATACATTTCAAATGTTGGTTTGAATGTCCACTCATGTATTACTTATTGCAGTAACTCTGGTGTTAGCATGAGAGTACAGGCTTTCAGCTACAATACTCATCATTCTACTGAACATTCCAGAAAAGCATTCCAAGGTTTAATTTTTTAACAAGTTGATATTAATTTTCATTTTGTGTTTTAATCCCTCACACTGTGATTTGTTGTATTGATTGCTTAGTTGACTCTGGAGTTAGACATTATCTGCATGGCATTTTTGCTTTTTTTGTCATGATTTGGACCCTCCTGTTGCTAGACTGCTGTACTTGAAGAAGATGTACTGAAGTTACTATTGTAGAGCATTCGGTTGTACATATTTAGATTCACAACTACAGTACTACCCATCATTAGTTTGTTTCAACATTCTCTTTAAGGAGTTGTGTTATCATCTTTGGCAGCTAACAAATTTTATTTTAGAGTAAATCCTGGCTGGGCTTCTGCCAGTTAGATATGTGATTTTGGATCTACTGCTGTGATTTGTCCTATTGGCTTGTTCTGGTTCTGAGCTTATTTTGTGACACCAGAAACCTTTCAATGTAGACTTTGCATTTTCAGTGCTGAACATGGGGTGAAACTTTCTGTTGCTATTTTTTTGTCTTAAATTTGAAATTAACTTCATATTCTAACATTTTTCTAAAATGGATTAACTTTGCTGAACAAAATAATATACTTTATTTGTTATATGATGCTGTTCAGCTTTATTATGTGGGTATTGCTTTAGTATTTTTCTTTCTTTCTTTTTGATAACTGGATAAGTGGATCAGTTGGCCGACCCTCTTCACCTATGACCCAGGCATCATGTTCCAAGACACAAATAAAAAATTAAACAAAGACTAATGAATGTACAGTCTGCAGATAATACAGTTTTAAGTTAATTTATTTGTAAATTATTATCAATATTACATTGCTTGGTTGGAAATTGTACTGTATCATACATTATTTCAACAATTCTTTATTTACTATTTATTTATCATTATCTTGTTTTTCAATAATTTTCCCAAAGTAGATAGGTTTAAGCAGAGAAATAAAAGAGTGATTTTTTTGGCTTGATTGATAGAGCCATCCTAATCTAGAATTATGTATCGGTCACTACTCATGTAGACCTGAATAAATTCAAGAGTATTCACACTATACACTGGCAGTATTATAGAGTCTTCAATCAGATTTCAGCAAAGCCTTCTCTCTCCTGCATCATTAAATAATGAGCCAGTTTTAAGGAACAGGAATGATAAATGAACTACATGGCTGCAGCAGAAATTGGCTAGGAGGTAGTGTGTGATGGTGGTGGTCAGTGGAGACCAATAGAGTGACATATGGCTTGGCATTGGGACGGACGCTTTTTCATTTTCACTGTAGATAAAAATAGTTTGACAAGCAAAGTGACTCTGCCTAACTGTATGTGAGGTGATAGTAACAGAAATGGACAGATTACCCACAACATAAAGTTTCATTCAAATCTCCCCAGTAACAGGTGAGGAGAGTGCTCTGTGGAATATCAGCCTGAGCTAAGTGGAATAAAATACAAAATACTTCAGTTCTGTAAAAGGAGAATTAAAGAAAAGTACTAGATGGGAGGGTTACTGTTTGGAAAATGGAGTTTAGGATGGCAGCTGATGTGGGAGATTACACGAGAAAGGTGGAACTGCAGAGAGTAATATAGAAGATAAAGATAGCTTTGCATTGGTTAGTCAGCCAAGAAAGGGCATGCTGGACTGGGAAGAAGGAGGTAACAGGAAGGCAGTAGACAGGAAGGAAAGGGAAGGTAGGGGAAAGAAAGAGGAGAGGAGGACAGACAGATATCAGAGGACAGAGTACCATAATAGAGATGGCAACTAAAAAGAAGACAAGCTGGAGGGGCAGGTAAAGACAGCACTGAAAAGTGATAAAGGCAGACTACCAGATCTCACAATGCAGATGTCAATACCAGACAGAAAACAGAAGGGAAATGGACAGAAGGACACTCAGTAAGATATGAAGGAAACAAATGGTGAAAGGAACAGAACCGTAGATACAGATTGTGAGTATAGCTCTCAAACTCTTGACACAAAAAATCTGGACAAACCAAAAATAATTGGGGGATAAAGCTCCAAAAACATGGACACATTTCAAATAATGCTCTTATAAACTTAGAAAGTTGCTAGAATAAAAGGCCTTGTGTTACCATGCATTTTCTGAAGAATATTAAGTCTGAAACTCAAATGCCTGTCATTATATATTGAATTCAGTCTTTACCAATTTGCCACAACAATGCAGAAAACCACAAATGTTATGAGGAACAGCCCAAAAATATGAGGCAAAAATCTGAACATTCGATGAAAATCAGGACAGCTGAGTGGTATGATTGTGGGAAGAATGCACTAAAGAAAGGTAAAGGTATAGGTGCAGTATGCAGAGGGAAGCAAGCAGCAAATACAGTGAGGAGGACTGCAGTGGTAGAATTGGAGGAGGAAGGTTGTAAATAGGATAGGGCGTTCTGCTGGGAAGCAAATCTACATGATGAGCTCCAGTCTGGGGAGAGAGAAGAGGTTTTTCATGACTGGAGACTGGATCATCAAGGGGATTAATAAATATTCTTAGCAAAGGACACAGACGAAATTAGGTTATAATTGCAGCAATCTCAGGTTTTACACTTTGTGAGATACAGGAGGAGGTGGTAAAAGTGGTCATGCAAGGGAAGGATGGACACATGTAGTGAACATAAGTGACAATGACCTGTTATAGGAGACCGTAAAGTTCAGAGAAAACTTGACTGGGCAGAGAGATACCCAAATAGAAGTTTAGAGGTAACATTTTAAGAAGTGTTACTTGAGGCAGGAGCTGGCATTCTAGGAAGGAAATTAAATGATTCTGAATTGTAATGACTGGTTGTGGCAGTGCACATGGGCTGTGGACTGGCATTAGGATGGGGGGAGACCAGGCAGAGATACCAAGTCTGTGCCTGAGGCATGCCCCATTCTGGCTCAGAAATAACAGTACTGCTTACGGATGGGTTAGAAATGTGTATCTCCTAAGTGTACCTTTAAACTAAGATGGGGTGTGTCACAGACACAGGTGAGTGGGGCAAGTATTCAGGAAGTGGATGGAATTTAAAATGGACATCAAGTATAGCAGATGAACAAAGGGTGATTTTCGGCATGGCTGGATAGTAGTAATACTCAGATCAAGGAGCCCAAGGAGAAAAATTGGTATCTGTGAACAGTGATGCAGGAGAGGAGGTGGGGTACTGCTTGTATCACAGAGATATGATTAATGACAAGATGGGTGAGGCATGGAGGTATCTGGATATAGACTTTTCTATAATAACAGAGACGGGAGAAAAGAAGGGGGGGGGGGAAAGTGATCTACATGAAGGAGGGCATGAAATGTAAAGTCAGCGAGGAGGAGGAACAGAACTCCAGGAAGGAATTAAGGCAGGGTTAGAACCTAGGGTAAGTATTCTGTCGGTTAAGGCAGGGAAAGTAGGAAGGGTCTGCTGGGACATTACAGTGTTCTGGTCCTCAGATATATTAAAGGAAGATGATGAAGGACTGGGAAAAATAAAAGAGTGGGACATGGAGAAGATGGGTATACTCATATGTGATCAGAATCTGCCAGGGTAAGAGCTGTAGATTCCAAACTCTGTGGTAGACAGGAAGTGGGAGATGATCGAGACCATGGATCATGAAGGGTTCAACCAACTGGTACAGGACCATAGCAGAAAGATGAGAATTTTGGATGTGACCTTAACCGAGATATTGATATCAGAAATGTTCAGATGAGGATGCTAGCAGTCAAAAGTGATCATGCTGCTATGTGTTTTGGGCTGCAAAGGTAAAAATATAAAGACAATACCGTAGGATTGTATGGACCAAGATTACTGGATCCCTGCATATCAACAACACTGCCCTGATCCCCTCCTTGAATAATACTAGACATATTATGAAAAACAGACCCCACTCCCTGATATGGGGGATCTGCCGCCCACTCCCACATACACACTTCTAGTCTCTTTATGTACTTTTACCAACGTGAAATAAAAGAAAATACATTTTTGTCTTCTTCTGAGTTGGTGTGGCCTTGCATATAGTATGTTTTATATTTAGAAAATGAGAGTCCCAACAGCAGGGGTGCAAAGGGGTGCATCCCCTCTGTACAACACATTTGCCTTAAGATTTAAATTACTTTGATGTACAACAGTGATCTCTCAGGTAACAGTTAGATCACCCATGGAAGACTATAGGCAGTATATTATCCAGTAACTTGAAGGAGACCAATTTTAAGGAAGTGGATTATGCTTAGATGGACAACAGAAAATAAACTGTGAAAACAGATCAGGAGCTGATTTCTTGATAGCACAGGCAATCATCTAAGGAACAGACAAAAAAAAGAGGAGAAGGTCAGCCACCTCTGTGGCATACAGAGATGGAGCCTTGACCATGCCCCAAAAGACATGGGTTCAATTAGTCGTCCGGGTACTGTAGGAAGCAGAATGGGGAGGGATGGAATCGAATGGCCATTACCAGCTCATCTATCCTGAGAAAAGGTGGTTGGGGCAGTCCCATTGCAAGGGTTACACCTGGGAACGGACCAGATACTGCAGCTTCTGCAATGTGGGGTTTAGGGAATACAAGCCACCCATGGAGTGCAGAAAGGCAGCCTCACATTGAGTCCAACACAGTGACTCTGCACTGTGCTTTTTAGTTTGGAAAACATCAATAACTTACAAAAAAAATCTACTAACTCCTGCTGGAAAGCAGTCACATTCCCCAACTTTTACATGCATTTCCAAGGATTGTAGGGTAATAGTGCTTGAAGAAATGAATGGGACTGTGGGGAATAGGGGCTTAGTGGCTGAGGTGGGACAGGAGGCCAACCAAATAACTGAAAAAGAGGAGAAGCCTGTTATGTCTATATAGGAATGAGAGGCTAGTAATTAGGGTAAAAAACATGGTGTACAATAATGAAAAGAAGAGGGGATAGGGAGATGAAGGAGGTACAGGGCAAGGAGACAAGCAGAACAGTAACAAAGATGGAGAAGGAAGCAAGGGCAAAATTTGAAGGGCATTGGCAGAGGGGGCATAAAAGGTACTGAATGCCTTTTTTGGGAGGGAGAAAGGAGATTGAAAAGGACGGGTGTATATCACATCAGTGAACGCTAAAAATAGTGAATGCTGATATATCGAACTTCAAAGTCTGAAAGCTGAAAACAGCAAAGGAACGGATCAGCGAATTTTTTCCCCAGGAAAAAAATTTGCTGGGTCATTCTTCAGGCTTTGCTATTTTCTCCACTGTGGTGAGATCTCGGACTTGGTATATTTAAGTTAGGGCAGTGTGGGGGGCTTCGCCCCCCACTTAATTTTGACTGTATACTCTTTTTTTATTTGGATCAGTGAATTTTTTCCCTGGGGAAAAAATTTGCTGATCCGTTCCTTCGCATTTTTCAGCTTTCGGACTTTGAAGTTCAATATATCAGCGTTCGCTATTTTTAGCATTTGCCGATGTGATATAGACCCAAAAAGGACACACCTAACAATGGGAGCATGAAAAGCCGGGAGACATTTAGGATGAATTCTTCAGCCTTTACAAAGGAAAGGTGACGTGTTGGGAGGGAGGTAGAAAAGAATGAAAAGAAGAGTGAACAGGCGCCGCGCTAGAGAATAAGGAGGTGGAGCAGGAAGTGGCTGGCCTAACGGAGGACAACACATAAGGACCATACGGGATACCTCACGATGTCTGTAGGAATCTGGCCAGTGTGCCTACAGAAGCCTTAGCAGAGATCTGTCACAGGATCACAGACTAGTGTAAAAATGTCTCAGGAATGGAAATAAGCAAAATTAGTACTCATGTATAAGAGCGCTGGCATCGCAAACACTGGCAGCTACAAGACTGCTAGCTTAACAGCATTGAGAGGAAACGTCATGGAAAGAATCTAAAGGGAAAGGATGGTTTCCTTCCTACAAAACAACAATCAACACCGGTTCACTGCAGATGAAGCTTTTAGATAAATGTGATGCAATTTTATGAATGGGTTACAGAAGAAAGTGACAAGAAACATCTGGTAGGCAGATGTACCTGCACTTCATCAAAGCCTTTTTTTTTTTAATTCTAACAAGTTTATTACAATATTCTCAGTACACAGTTACACAACAACAAACAAATATCTAATGAAGAATAAAAACAATTATTCGATAGACATACTGTCATAGAAAGAAATGCATTCAACATTATATAAACAACATCTAAAAATACCGACAATGCAGTTTTCATACCCATTTAACAAATGCACTTTCAAACCCATTTTTAGAATCACATTGACTTAATTTAAACAAGAAGCATATTTATTAAATTATCACGTATGAAATAGGCAATCAAACATTTATATCAATGAAAACAAACCATATTGATATAACTTTATTTGCAAACATTATACACCACAAGCCACTTTGACATAATTGTAGTTGCAAACATTATACATCACTTATAACCTATTCAGTCATTGTCAAACATTACATAGCTCATTCAAATCTTGCCTTCTTTTAAACCTCATTTCTCTTCTGCATGTATTGTTCTCACAATTCCCATTTTTCCTATGTAATTTGCTCTTACCCTTTTCTAAAGATCCCAATTCCAGTTGTTTTATTTCTGTTACTATATTCACTACTTCTCGTAAAGTTATTTTGGACTTTGATTTCCATTTTCTAGTAATTCCTTTTTTAGCAGCCACATTAATTAGACTCAGCAGGGCCTTACTATATTTAGGCAATTCCAATCCTGTATCATAACTCAAAATTTTTTCTTTAGTTACACCAGTTTGCTCACCCAGTATCTCTGACAGAACAGGCTGCAGGGAGTCTTGAAAGTCTGCAAACTCATTACACTCCCAGAAAATATGTTCCCAATTACCTCTTTCTTCCCCATAACACTCCACATTTGCATTTATCTGAGGAAAAAGAATCACAGTGGCTTAGATCTGCTTTTTTCCTGCTGTGTCAGATGGCATTGCCGCAATGACCAATGGATAACCACTTTCATATTACGCCTCCCTCGGGAAGTAATCTCTTCTTCCTCTAATCTTATTAGCATGTTTCGTAACTCATTCATTATTTGGGTTTTTCTATTTTCCATCTGTTATAATAGCCATTTTATTTCTGCTTTACGTCTATGCCAGTAGCTTTCCATCCCATCCATTCCCAGAAAGGTATGCAGCCACTGTAAGTGGTGTTTAATCCTCAGTCAGGTACTTTATAAGGTCTGCCAAATCATGTCTAAATGGCTGGTACTTAGAGCTTTACCAGAAAATATGCCTTCAGTTTTTAACCATACTCTCCCATTCTAACAGCTCAAGTTGTTGCAGTGACAACCTCAGAAGAGACACATCACTAACAGACTTACCTCTTCACTTTGCATTCAGTGCTTCATAGCACATTTTAAATATTTTTCTCAATGCATTTTGATTGCCCTGTCTTAGCTTAAGAACTACTTGTGAAGAAACTGTGGCAAAACTGACACTAAATGTGATGTAAATGCTGTGACACAGTTTGTTTCAATGATTAATCCACAATGTACATCCTTGGCACCAAAAGCATGGAGGGAACATGCAATGTTGTGCTGAGTATACATCTCCAATTTCCAAACTCAAATTAGACTGCACACTGTTCACTTACAGTATCACACCACATTCTCTGCAAACCAATTACTCTTAGTGCCCCTCTACCAATTGTAACTGACTTTCATACAAAGTATTATTTTCATACAAAAGCATGGGTTCATATGATACCGTCGACAACTGACTAAATCGACAACCGGCCCTGTAGCACCAATTTACCGAAACCACACAGCATCGACACTTTAAATAACCGACACCGACTCTACCGACAACGCGCTACACCGACATCGCGTATTACAGCTAACGGGTATTAACATGTGTGAGGTAGGGGAGGTATTGCTAAACTTATGTCACTCAGTCTAACATTATAAATACATCCCCTACCTCACACATGTTAATACCCGTTAGCTGTAATACGCGATGTCGGTGTAGCGCGTTGTCGGTAGAGTCGGTTATTTAAAGTATCGATGCTGTGCGGTTTCGGTAAATTGGTGCTACAGGGCCGGTTGTCGATTTAGTCAGTTGTCGACGGTATCATATGAACCCAAAAGCATACACACACACACACACACACACACACACACACACACACACACACACACACACACGCACACACGCACACACGCACACACACACACACACACACACACACACACACACACACACACACACACACACACACACAGAGTTTCCAGGGAAGGCAGGCAGAATTCTCCACTTCTCCAGAGCTTTCATTCTGGTCCTGTCAATGCTGCTGCCACCTGAAGGAAGGCAGGGGTTTATAGTTACCTATCTGCTCTTACTTTGCCAATTAATATATCTTTCACTGGTAACTGGCCAAAGCAGTTTTCAAAGGTGTGTGTCCTAAAGTTTGCTATTTCTCAGTTTAAATACCGGTTACCCCTTCTCAGCTAAGCAACAGTACATAAATACATCTGTAATAAGTAATTACCGAACAGCTGAGCTGAAAGGCAAATATATGAGATTTACTTAAATACTAAAGAAATAGTGCAAATACAGAATAAAATATACATAGGGTGGCACACAAGGGATATTAAAAGAAAATGGGGTAAACAAAGATAGGATGCATAGAGAAAAAACCTGCAGATGTCTGAGTTCCCCTAGCTAGCTGCTACAAGAAGTACTGTATCTTAAAATAACTAGTCAATTTTCACAGATAGAATAACTCCACAGTCACACCAGCAAATACAAATGTTTTTGTCTGCAGTAAGCAAAAAGTCCTTTGTCAGTTTTCAGTGCCATTGACTTCATTGTTGCTGTGGAGACAGGCCATGAACTAGCTAGCCTCACACCCAGCAACAAAATCAACAGAGACTACTGCAACACGTGTACGTCTCTTTTTCTTGACTTGAGCTGGGTATTACATTTCATTGTTGTTTTATCCTTGTCTGCTGTATTAGTAGAATGTGGCATCCTGTCATGGGAACTAGAAGCTCTACCTCTCTATATCTTTTAACTTCTAAACAAATAAAAGCGTTTACCAGGAAAACATATACATTGCAGATAACCATGTCACAAACAGAAAAAGAAAGAAAAAAAGAAAAATAACGCATTCTGCTTCAGTTAGCCTGGCATAAGCACATTCCTAAACTCTCACATTTGCCTGGCATTACCCTGGCTTCATACTGCCCTTTCAATCCTTTGTGCTTAAGTTGAGTAGCCAAAGCCTTTAGTGCAATGAGACTATTTGAGTAGGACAGCTCCACAATTGCAGCTTTTTTAGCTTGGATTGTATTATCCTATTTCTTTTGTATTTGTTTTTCTTTTTTCAATTGATGTAGTCATAGCTTTTTTGACTCATTCTCACACAGGCAGCTACAAAAACATTTGTAGAGGATAGAGAAGATAGAATCAAACCTGAGGAACTAGACTGCTGCTTGGTTGAAGTGTAGGACCCAGACGGTTCTGATGACAATTATGTGAGGAATAAGGACACTAACCATTGGAGGACTGCAGGGGTCAGTCCCATGTCAAATACTCTTCAGTGCGCTTGTTCAGACATAGCTAAGGAAATATAGGACAAGAACGTCCTTTCCACACATGGTACAAAGTCATGCACAGCAGTACAGCATGGGGGATTAACTTAAAAAGGATATGAAAAAGTCTATTATGTGGACAGAAAGGTTACTGTTGAGACCTGATGTAAGTAGGTGTAAAATACTACAGTTAGTGCACAACAACCCGGTATAAAGTATCACTCTGGGGGGACTGAAACGGAAGATAGAAAAAACAGAACAGTATTGATTATATTTGTACTGGACCATCAGAAGCACAGTGAAGACTAAAGGGTAGTGGCAATGGCAGCCATGGCATATTATCAGGGTGGGTAGACTCTGTCACTCGTCTTGTGTATTCAAATAAGATAATGAGGCTTGGGTGTTCATTTAAGTAGTTTATTATTATCAAGATCAATGACTGGAACATTAAACTATAACTGACTGACAGCTACACACATACATGCTTTCACACTGGCTGCTCACTCAAAATGGCACTCATGTTTGCACATGCTCAGTACTTATATGCACATGCTCACTGACGGGAATGGTTCTTAAAGGTACAACACAAACTCTGATCTACAGACTCCACAGCCAAGATGTAATAACCGATGTCCAGTCGGCCCTGGCCTGGCCAAATCTTGAGTATTGTGCACAGTACTGAAAGCCATAAATGGAAATGGACATCAGGGTGGTTGAAGAAGTCCAGAGAAAAGCCAACATAAGACTGCATTAGTCATTATGACTATTGTGATTTGGCCCACTATGATCTCTTCATTTGAGCTAATTTTTCACAGGCATCATTCCTGTCGAGGATAGAGGAATGGTGAGGATGCAAGGAGTAGAGGTGGCGAAGGTGGATGTGTTTAAATACTTGGGATCAATAGTTCAGAGTAATGGTGAGTGTGGAAGAGAGGTGAAGAAGAGAGTACAGGCAGGATGGAGTGGGTGGAGAAGAGTATCAGGAGTGATTTGTGACAGATGAGTACCAGTAAGAGTGAAAGGGAAGGTCTATAAGAGGGTAGTGAGACCAGCTATGTTATACGGGATGGAGACAGTGGCATTGACAAAAAGGCAGGAGTTTGAGCTGGATGTGGCGGAGTTAAAGATGTTAAGATTTGCACTGGGTGTGACGAGGGTGGACAGGATTAGGAATAAGTATATTAGAGGGTCAGTGCATCTTACTCTGTCACACCAACCACCTGCATGTCCTCTCTCACCACATCCATAAACCTTATCTTAGGCCTTCCTCTTTTCCTGTTACCTGGCAGCTTCATCCTTAGCATCTTTTTCCCAATACAAAACACCAAAAATCCACAAACAATGAACTGTTAAACTGAAACGGAATGCAATAAAAGTCGGCCAAAAAGAGTTAGTGCTATTTATTATAAATTACACTTTCAGCTAGGACAGTGCCTAGCCTTCTTCAGACAAACAGTTAAAATATGGTAAACCAATGCCTTTTATCTAATCAAGTCAGTGATGTCATCAATTAAGCAACATTGGTTTACCATATTTTAACTGTTTGTCTGAAGAAGGCTAGGTACTGTTCTAGCTGAAAGTGTAATTTATAATAAATAGCACTAACTCTTTTTGGCCGACTTTTATTGCATTCCATCTTTTTCCCAATATACTCTGCATCCCTCCTCAGCACATGTCCAAACCAACGTAATCTTGCCTCTCTGGCTTTGTCTCCAAACCTTCCAACCTGGGCTGACCCTCTAATATACTTATTCTTAATCCTGCCCATCCTCGTCACATCAAGTGCAAATCCTAGCATCTTCAACTCTGCCACATCAAGCTCTGACTCCATCCTTTTTGTCAATGCCACTGTCTCCAACCCGTATAACATAGCTGGTCTCACTACCCTCTTGTAGACCTTCCCTTTTACTCTTACTGGTACTCATCTGTCACAAATCACTCCTGACACTCTTCTCCACCCACTCCATCCTGCCTGTACTCTCTTCTTCACCTCTCTTTCACACTCACCATTACTCTGAACTATTGATCCCAAGTATTTAAACTCATCCACCTTCACCACCTCTACTCCTTGCATCCTCACCATTCCTCTATCCTCCCTCTCATTCACACACATATATTCTGTCTTAGTCCTGCTGACCTTCATTCCTCTTCTCTCTAGAGCATATCTCCACCTCTCCAGGGTCTCCTCCACCTGTTCCCTACTGTCACTACAGATCACAATGTCATCTACAAACATCTCTCTAGAGCATATCTCCACCTCTCCAGGGTCTCCTCCACCTGTTCCCTACTGTCACTACAGATCACAATGTCATCTACAAACATCAAAGTCCACGGGGATTCCTGTCTGATCTTGTCTGTCAACCTGTCCATCACCATTGCAAATAAGAAAGGGCTCAGAGATGATCCTTGATGTAATCCCACTTCCACCTTAAATGCATCCATCACTCCCACCGCAGACCTCACCGCTGTCATACTACCCTTGTGCATATCCTGTACCACTCTAACATACTTCTCTGACACTTCCGACTTCCTCATACAATACCACAACTCCTCTCTAGGCACCCTATCATATGCTTTCTCTAAATCCACAAAGACACAATGCAACTCCTTCTGACCTTCTCTGTACTTCTCCATCAACACTCTCAGAGCAAACATCGCATCTGTAGTGCTCTTTCCTGGCATGAAAGCATTCTGCTGATCACTAATCATCACCTCCCATCTTAACCTAGCTTCCACTACTCTTTCCCATAACTTCATGCTGTGACTGATCAGTTTAATCCGTCTGTAGTTACTACAGCTCTGCACATCACCCGTATTCTTAAAAATCAGTACCAAAACACTTTTTCCTCCATTCCTCAGGCAACCTCTCACTTTTCAAGATTTCATTAAACAATCTAGTTAAAAACTCCACAGAAATTTCACCTAAACACCTCCATGCTTCCACAGGTATGTCATCTGGACCAACAGCCTTTCTGTTCTTCATCCTCTTCATAGCTATCCTTACTTCCGCCTTGCTAATCCACTGCACTTCATGATTCACTATCCGCACATCATCCAACCTTCTCTCCCTCTCATTCTCTTCATTCATCAACCCCTCAAAGTACTCTTTCCATCTGCTCAACACACTCTCCTCGCTTGTGAGTATGTTTCCCTCATTATCCTTTATCACCCTTACCTGCTGCACATCTTTACTAGCTCAGTCCCTCTGTCTAGTCCTTTTCTCCCTCCTTAGTGTCCACCCTTTTATACAACTCTTCATATGCCTTATCCTTAGCCTTCGCCACCTCTCTCTTTGCCATGCACCTCATCTCCTTATACTCTTGTCTACTTTCTTCATCCATTGACAATCCCATTTCTTCGCCAACCTCTTTCTCTTTATACTCTCCTGTACTTCTTCATTCCACCACCAGGTCTCCTTGTCCTCCTTCCTCTTTCCAGATGTCACACCAAGCACCTTTTTCGCCATCTCTCTTACTAGCTCTGCTGTAGTTATCCAGCTATGCGGTAACTCTTCACTGCCACCCAGTGCCTGTCTTAGCTCTTCCCTGAACATCACCTCACAATTACCCTTTTTCAAATTCCACCATTTGATCCATGATGCTGCTCTCACACTCCCCCTCCTCTTCTTGATCACCAATGTCATCCTACAAACCACCATCCTATGCTGCCTAACTACACTTTCCCCTGCCACCACTTTACAGTCTCCAATCTCCTTCAGACTGGCCCTTCTACATAAGATATAATCCACCTGTGTGCATCTTCCTCCACTCTTGTATGTCACCCTATGCTCCTCCCTCTTGTTAAAATATGTATTCATCACAGCCATGTCCATCCTTTTCTCAAAATCCACTACCATCTGACCTTCTGCATTCCTTTGCTTAACACCGTACCTACCCATCACTTCCTCATCCCCGCTTTTCCCTTCACCAACATGCCCATTGAAATCTGCTCCATTCACCAGTCTCTCACCCTTGGGTACAGTCACCACCACTTCATCCAACTCACTCCAAAATGTTTCTTTCTCATCCATCGCACACCCAACTTGTGGAGCATATGCACTAACAACATTCATCATTACACCATCAATTTCCAGCTTCATAAACATCACTCTATCCAACACTCTTTTCACCTCCAAAACACTCATAATAGCATAATAGTTTAAAATGAATAAAACTAATAACAAGGATCCCTGGTTGACTAAATGTTCTGATGACTGCAAACTGGGTGTAATTGTTAAGTCTCCAGAAGATACATGCAGCCTTCAAAATAAATTAATGTGAGTTAACACCTACTGTATAGAAAAAAAGGCTGAATCTAAACACAATGAAATTATATTGTTCTCTTCAGGAAAGAGCAAATCAATGCAGCCAACAGAATTAACAACACCCCATTATCAAGTGAGATAAATATTACAAATCTGGATACCTGGATAGGTAGCTCCCTCTTCTTTGGAGTACCTTGTGACTACAGTAGTCAGAAAATCATTCAGTATTTCACAACTAATTGCCAAAGGCATCTCCTCCAAATCCAAGGAAGTTATTGTTCCCTTAAAATTCTGCCTCAATCAGATCCATTACTGACTATAACAACCCCCTTCAGCATGTATCTGACTACACCCAATAAAAACTTGAAAAGACAGAAAGATTTCTAACCAGAAGGATCTCTGGTCTCAATAATCCTAGCTACCAGGTAAAACTGGAACCCTTGTCCCCCAGGTGTGTCTTCTAGACTCCTGAGGGGAGATTTGCGCCTCACTTACCATACACATTGGGACCATGTTATCCTTGACTTCCTTTTTCTTGGTAAGTCAAACAGTGCAGCCAACACTAGAACCAGAGATCTAAATCTTCATCAGGAAATAAATACAAAAAAATAACTCCTTCTGCAAGTCAAGCAATGTGATTATTTGTCATGCTTCAAACATTGTTTGGATTGATACCCTTAAATTTACTCTAGGACTTACTGGCCTTACCCTTCTTAAAATAGTGGTAAAGCCATACTTGGTCTCTAGTCTGATCACACTGGATATCCAGTGATCCTAAATAGTGTAATACAATGGTGAAAAGAATATATTTGTCTTTCTAGTTTTTTCATTATCACATCCAGTATAAAACTGCTACTTCTTCTGTCCCAGGCCATCTATTTCCTTTCAGCCTCACCATTTATTAAAAGTACCTCTGGATTCACACCCCATAAAAGGGATTACTACCCAAGAAAGCTGCTTAGTTCTGTCCCCTTCAACTCTCACTATCTCAATCCCCAAATATGTCTTCATTTACATGAGGCTTAAGTTGTTCCTGTCACTAGCATACATATCGCAACACATTAATGACTTGTTGGTGTTCTCACTGGTCTACATCTGTTTAAATGAGATCACTTAGCTGTTGTTGCCACTATCACTGAAGTCATCATCCTGATTTCAGAAGCACCACTGGCTATCATCATAGAACTACACGTACCACAATTTGATTTAGCTATTACTGACATATGTTTGTAATTATGTTTGTGAAGTAAAACATGATCACCCTCCTTGTTTGTTACTATTTGACTGTATTTGTAGCAAATTCTTCTGTGTAAGCTGTAGTAGCTGATTCATAGCATTTATAAGTGTTTGCTGTACCTGTTTCTGCCTGTTTTGTGAAAAAAAAAAGAAAAAAAATATCTCTTGTTTTTCCTGCTTTACTAGTTTAGTCCAGTTTCAGAGTTGCTGATTCCTGGGCTTTGGTTGTAGTTCCTGTGTACTGTTTCCTTGCCTTATTTGGGGGAGAGGAAGTTACCTTGCTTACCAGTGGGAGTGGGAAGCATTGAGCTGCCTTTTGTCCAGTTTTGTGAGGTTTCAGCCAGTAACTAGTAGTTTATTGGTCGTTTTGGGCCAGTTTCTAGCTTTTTCCAGCCCCTGGTATAAAACGCGGTAAACGCTGCTTTTCAGCTTGTACCTACTCAGCACAGACTCCACGTGGGCCAGCAGAGTAATCCAGGCTGCAGAGAGCTGAATAAGCGACTTTTCTTGATACTAAGTATATTTTGTTGCTTTCCACATCTGAATACCTAGCGACTGTATTTCGCCTGCCTTTCTGTTACATTGAAGCTGTTTTACTGCATTTAACTTAATATTGCACTTGGAATCCTTGTTTGTTACTATTTGACTGTATTTGTAGCAAATTCTTCTGTGTAAGCTGTAGTAGCTGATTCATAGCATTTATAAGTGTTTGCTGTACCTGTTTCTGCCTGTTTTGTGAAAAAAAAAAGAAAAAAGAAAAAAATATCTCTTGTTTTTCCTGCTTTACTAGTTTAGTCCAGTTTCAGAGTTGCTGATTCCTGGGCTTTGGTTGTAGTTCCTGTATACTGTTTCCTTGCCTTATTTGGGGGAGAGGAAGTTACCTTGCTTACCAGTGGGAGTGGGAAGCATTGAGCTGCCTTTTGTCCAGTTTTGTGATGTTTCAGCCAGTAACTAGTAGTTTATTGGTCGTTTTGGGCCAGTTTCTAGCTTTTTCCAGCCCCTGGTATAAAACGCGGTAAACGCGCATTTTTCAGCTTGTACCTACTCAACACAGACTCCACGTGGGCCAGCAGAGTAATCCAGGCTGCAGAGAGCTGAATAAGCGACTTTTCTTGATACTAAGTATATTTTTGTTGCTTTCCACATCTGAATACCTAGCGACTGTATTTCGCCTGCCTTTCTGTTACATTGAAGCTGTTTTTACTGCATTTAACTTAATATTGCACTTGGAATCCTTGTTTGTTACTATTTGACTGTATTTGTAGCAAATTCTTCTGTGTAAGCTGTAGTAGCTGATTCATAGCATTTATAAGTGTTTGCTGTACCTGTTTCTGCCTGTTTTGTGAAAAAAAAAAAAAGAAAAAATATATCTCTTGTTTTTCCTGCTTTACTAGTTTAGTCCAGTTTCAGAGTTGCTGATTCCTGGGCTTTGGTTGTAGTTCCTGTGTACTGTTTCCTTGCCTTATTTGGGGGAGAGGAAGTTACCTTGCTTACCAGTGGGAGTGGGAAGCATTGAGCTGCCTTTTGTCCAGTTTTGTGAGGTTTCAGCCAGTAACTAGTAGTTTATTGGTCGTTTTGGGCCAGTTTCTAGCTTTTTCCAGCCCCCTGGTATAAAACGCGGTAAACGCGTGTTAGCGCGGAGCTGCCACTGTTGCACACTAGGGCAGCGCCGGTTAGGCAGGTTTAAACTATTCGGGCTACCTAAAGTCCACTCTTCAAATTTTCCCTTAAAACTACCTTCCTCGAACTATACTACAGATCTAATCAGCGTATCCTATAACTAAAAAGATCATCTCCACTTGACTCCAAGTAGACTATTCTCTATCTGTTAAACCTAGCACTTGCTCCTACAGTACTTATTACCTTGATATGGCACTCTTGTCATAGATAGTACCCCAAAAAGGTAACCCCCCATTTCTCGGTCACCCACGTCCCCCTGAATCTTTTTTAAAAGTTTTTGTCTATCCTTCTAGCATGTCGAGGGATCAGTTGCTAGTATCCTCTCCTGCTCAGCTGGTGAACCTGGGAATACTGAGGCAATGTTACAATTGCCTCATGTACACAGACAACCCTCTCCTCCTCCCACAAAACACAAATACATGCGAGAGATGCAACTATACGGCCAAACTGGAGGCTGAGCTCTCTCAACACAGGACTGGCAAGACCAGTCAGGAGGAGAAGGTTACCACACACACTATAGACCCAGTCTCACATAGCACCATTACAACCTCAAATCATACACATAAACACACAAAGACATACTCGGAGGCTCTGATCAAAAATCTACCAAAACAGCAGAGGCCACCAAAGCAGACACCCAAACAACCACCACCTCAGAACACAACACCTGCAACACATAGACCTCACAGTCAGAGTGTCAAACAGTCACAGCCCTTAAGGCCAAACACAATGCCAGACACACTAGTCATTGGTGACTCCATAGTCAGACACACTGACGTCCCGCTCACCAGACTGAGTAAGGAGAAGGTCACAGTAAGCTGCCTGTCGGGCGCTAGAATCCGCCACATAACGCAAGCACTCAGGTTTCTCAACAGCAAGTACAAATATGACTCAGTCATTGTCAACGCTGGTGTAAACGACCTGAGACGTACCTCCTTGGACTACATGAAAAGAGACATTGAGGAGCTCTCTGATTATGTAGCCCAGGCAGGTATGACCCTGACCTTGAGCAGTATCCTACCTTCACCAAGAATGATGCCACAATACAGAGATAAGATGATCAGCTTTAACAATTGGCTTAAACACTGGTGTCATTCAAAGGGGATCCAGTATCTGTCTGCCTGGGATGACATGCTGGACAAGCCACGCTGCTTCGCAAGGGACGGCTTGCACCTGTCACCCCTGGGATTCCGGATATTAGCAAAGGCTCTTGCCACCCCCATAGTGCCTTTTTTAGGCAAGGCTCAAATTCTAAACCTACCACCCTAGAACACAAAAAAGGAAAAAAACTAAGGGTAATGCTGCTCAATGCCAGAAGTCTAAATCTCAAAATGCACGCACTCGAGGCCCTTCTCAGTATGGAGAACATCGATGTCTGTGCTGTGACAGAAACCTGGTTCAAGGCTCCTGAGAGCACCCCAGCGCTATCAGGTTTTACCTCATATCATGCGTTCCGGCCCCAAAATCCGGACAATACCAAGAAAGGAGGGGTATCCATATTCATCATGGACACCCACACCTCAAGACTGGTGGCAACGCACGATGCATCGGAGACCATCCAGGTGCAATTAACCATAGGCAAGACTGCTCTGCAAATTGTAGCATGTTACAGGCCACCCTCACAAACTCAGGAACCTCACATGGCCTTCCTGAAAACACTAGAGGGGATAAATGTATCACCAAACACCATCATACTAGGTGACTTCAATTACCCTAATATAGACTGGGAACACTACTCAAGCCCAAACACCCTAGCCCAAAAGTTCCTGGAATTCATAAACTCAAATGCCATGGAACAACTAGTCACCATCCCCACAAGAGGAGATAACATACTTGATCTCATCATCATGAACATGGGAGCACAATGTTCAACACCGAAGTATACCCTCACTGGTGAGATCAGATCACAAACTAATCTCGCTGGAGGTCCTCATCCCACCCCCACCTGAAATAAAAAGACCACAGTAAAGAACTTCTCAAAAGCCGACTTCACACTTCTAAAGACTAGTGTGGTCTCTTTTAAGGTGCCCGAGCCGGCGGAAAACAGTACTCAAGCCGCTGAATCACTTACAAACACCTTCTACCAGCACCTGCAGGACTGCATGGATAAGGCAATCCCAAACAAAACAAAGACTCTTAGTACCAAAGGCAAGCGTCCAGTCTGGTGGACCCCAGCCATAAACAAACTCTACAATAAAAGGAGGAAGCTACTACAAGATAGAGCAAAATCCTTAAAAGGTAAGACACCCTTGATCACTATAAGTAAAAACTAAGAGCTCTCATAAAATCATCCAAAGCAAATTTCGAGAGAAAAATAGCTAAAGACTCAAAAGACAATCATAAGGCCTTCTTTAGCTATGTTAGAAACCTAGGAGGAAACTCCCAGATATGCTCAGAACTAGTTCAAAATGATGTGAAGATTACTGATCCTACAGACATTGCCAACATACTGGCTGACAGGTTCAGTGCAAACTTCTCCCCTCCCCAAAAGGAGAGATATCTATACCAAATGATTGCAGCCCCCAAACATCTCCAGCGCCCAAGTGAGAACTGCTCTCTCCAAAGCAAAAACACAGCATCCATGGGACCTGATGGTGTCCCCGGCTGTGTGCTCCACGAACTCAATGAGGAATTAAACCCACAGCTAGGACAGCTGTTTAATCAAAGTCTTACCTCTGGATACGTACTCCAGGAGTGGCGCACTGCAACTGTGGTCCCACTTCACAAAGGCGGTGCCTCCACCGACCCTGGAAATTACCGCCCATTAGCTTGACAAGCCTTATCTGCAAAGCCATGGAGAGGATCATGATGGACCTCATAAATAAAGACATAGGGAATTTGCAGACTTTGGATCCAACCCAGTTTGGCTTTGTCAAAGGCAGATCATGCCTTTTAAACTTGGTTGACTTCTTCAAACAGTCACCAAAGCCATTGACGAGGAAAGGCAGTCCATACAGCCTACCTCGATCTGGCTAAGGCCTTCGATACAATACCCCACTCGGGTATCATTGAAAAACTCATCAGCTTAAATGTTAACCCATACATCACAAGATGGGTTGCAAACTGGCTGAGTGACAGAACCCACAGGGTCAGAGTTGCTGGCGCCATGTCAGACTCAAAGCCTGTCACAAGTGGTGTCCCACAGGGCTCAGTCCTGGGCCCACTCTTGTTTGGCATCTACTTTTCCGAAGTACAAGCAAACACAGGAGGGTTATGGCTGACAAAGTTTGCAGATGACTGCAAACTGGGTGCCATAGTAGAAAACACATCTGACACAGATATCCTTCAGAAGGGTCTCACAGAAACGGATAACTGGTGCCAGAGCCACGGCCTGAAGTTAAATGCCAAAAAATGCATAGTCATACCCTTTGGGAAAAACAAGGTTACCCCTAGCTACCAAATAGGTGGCAATCCACTGAGCACAGAAGAAGTTATCAGGGACCTGGGGACCCAGGTTGATAGCAGTCTGTCATTCGACACCCATGTAGCTAAAGTAGTTAGGAAGACCTTCTACATTGCCCACCTTATCATGAAGGGATTCTCATCTAGATCAAGGGAGGTCATAGTCTCCCTTTACTCATCACTCATCAGACCAATGATTGAGTACAATGCCCCATTCGGGATGTATCTGACCCGACACTTGCAGCAGCTGGAGAGGCCACAAACGTTCCTCACCAAAAGGATAAAGGGTCTCAAAATCTGTCCTATGCTGCCCGACTGAAAGAACTCCAGCTCTATTCAGTCGCCACCGCTTGCTCAGAGGTGACCTTTGCCTAACATACAAGGCCATGTCAAACCCAGATTTGATGAATATGCTTCACCTCAAAAAATCTAGATCCATCAGAGCCACAAGGGCGGAGACTTAAACCTCGACACGGCTATTAATAGGACGTGCTGGAGGGATAGATTCATCACCCAAAGACTCCCTATGCTGTGGAACAAAATCCCGGTACATGTGAGGCAGAGCACCTCGCTGGCCTTGTTCAAGAGAAATCTTGACCAATGGATGGGAGATCGCAAATATACCCCAGGGATTACCTCAGTGTCACTGCTCGACAGAGGCACAGCAAAATAATGGGTATAGTTCCCCATACTAAAGGGGTGGCGTAAGCCACAAAACGATGGGCTAGGCTTGTAAATGCCCTCGGGCAGATAGCCTAGTATGAACCTATGAACCTATGAACCTATGACTCAGTATCAGTCTCATCAATTGACTTAGATCAGCAAATATTTCCCACTGTTGTTTCTGTGGTTTACTTTCCAGATATATTGTTATCAATGACTCAGCTGTGAGTATACATCATGGAAAAGTAAAGAAATAAAAAATCTAAATCTCCCATTCACAAGCTGGCCCTAAAAAGCAACCACAGTGTCACAGACAGAAATGATGAGAAGATGTGAGAAAAACTATTCAAAATAAAATAAGGAAGATTTAACTTTTTGTAAACTATTTTGAAAAAGAGAGTATGCTGGGGTAAACCTCTTTCAACTATATACAACTGGCAAGAACTGTCCGAAAATAAACTGTGTTCAGAATATTTTTTTCTTGGAAGCATTCCATCTCTGTTACATATATATATTACCTCTCAAATGCAACCCATTTATGACAAGATACACCTCCTTTTCACACTGAACAAATTATAGAAAATGCCTGAGAATAAAGGGTGCGTGACTATTTCTTGGACCTACATCAGCTGTATTCTTGTGCACATTGTACATCCTCTAGAATAAATCCATTATGACAGGGGACATACACATTTCCTTTGATGATAAACAAGTAAAACATCTAAAATACAGTATCCAAAAATTATTTTTTGGGAAAGTATTTTCCCCCTTTTGCACAAATTCAGCCACAGAATAACCCTCTTCAGACAAGAACTACATCCTCTGGCTGTGTAAGTCTAAAATTAAATATATAAGACTTATTTTTTCATGGAATCATTTCAATTCCTTACAATCGTGTACTGCTAGCAGACTAATTCCTTTCTGACAGGATGCAACTCAACTGATTTTAAAGCAAGTTAAAGTCAATGAACATAAAATGCTATAGCTATGTCAAGAATCTCAATGGCAGCACTCAGATCTGCTCTGAGTTACAGCACAATGGCACTAAATATACAGACCCAACTGATATTGCCAACATCCTGGCAGATAGGTTCAGTGCTAACTTTACTCCCCTCTCACCCCCTAAAGAGCCCATCTCTATACCGGAAGAATGCAAAGTTCCTGTAACTACGGCTGCACAGGTAAAAACCACACTCTCCAGAGCCAAGAACACAGCATCCATGGGACCAGACAACATCCTAGGCTGCGTTCTACATGAACTACAGAATGAACTGGCACCCCACCTAAATACCATGTTCAATCATAGCCTCACCTCAGGTTTTGTGCCTGCTGAATGGCGCACAGCAACGGTTATCCCACTCCACAAGGGGGGAACCACCACGGACCCAGGAACTACCGCCCCATTAGCCTGACGATCCTGGTCTGCAAGGCCATGGAACGTATCATCACGGAACTTATAAACAAAGACATTGGTAATCTCCAAACTCTGGACCCCACCCAGTTCGGGTTTGTAAAAGGCAGAACATGTCTCCTAAACCTGACAGACTTCTTTGAAGCAGTCACCAAAGCCGTAGACAAGGGTAAGGTGGTTCACACAGCCTATCTAGATCTTGCCAAGGCTTTTGACACCATCCCCCACTCTGGAATTATAGATAAACTCACTAAACTAGGTATAAATCCCTATGTCACAAGATGGGTTGCCAACTGGCTCACTGACAGAACCCACACTATGAAAGTAACAGACCCCAAATCCAACTTCAGACCAGTGACAAGTGGAGTACCACAGGGTACAGTCCTGGGTTCTCTTCTGTTTGGTATCTACTTCTCTGAAGTACAGGCTAACACAGAAGGTCTTTGGCTGATGAAGTTCACAGATGACTGCAAACTAGGAGCCATAATCGAAACTCCTAATGATGTGGACATCCTACAAAAAGGCCTCACTGAGACAGATGCCTGGTGTCAAAGCCATGGCCTCAAGCTCAATGCCAAAAAATGCATTGTCATCTCCTTTGGTAAAAACTCTGTACCTATGAACTACAACATAAGCGGTAGTATACTTAACACCGAAAGTGTGATAAGGGACCTTGGGACACAGGTGGACAGTAGTCTCTCCTTTGATAATCACATCGCCACAGTAGTCAGGAATTCCTTCTATGTGGCACACCTCATCACAAAAGGTTTCTCATCCAGAAAAAAAGAGGTAATTGTTCCCCTCTACTCATCATTAGACCCATTATAGAGTACAACGCCCCTTTTGGTATGTACCTCACAAGACATCTACAAAAACTGGAAAGGCCGCAGAAATACCTCACAAAGAGGATTACCAGCCTCAAACAGATGCCCTACGCAGACTGTCTCAAAAAACTCCAGCTTTACTCCATCGCATATCGCCTACTCAGAGGTGATCTCTGCCTAACATACAAAGCTATGTTAAACCCAGAGCTGTTGGACATGGTCCGAGCTACACACTCTAGGGACCTAAACCTTGTCACCACAGTAAACAGAACATGCCGGAGGGACAGATTCCTATCCCAGAGACTTCCCATACTCTGGAGTAAACTACCTATCTATATCAAACAAAGCTCCTTATTAGCACTCTTCAAGAAAAATCTTGATGATTGGATGGGAAATAGGAAATTCATCCCGGGGATCATTTCCGTGGCTCTGCTCGAAAGTGGCACAGGAAAATAATTTTCTTGGATGGCAAAAGCCAAGGTACCTTTTTGGCTGGCCTTGTATAGGCCCCAGGGCTGATACCTACCTATGAACCTATGAGATATATTTACTCTGGAATCTATTTCAGCACTTTTCACACAAATGCACTAGCTACCATAAATAACCTATTTCTGACAGACTGCATTTCCATTGATTGAGAAATTTTGAGACAAATGCTGGAAACATTTTGAAAACAAAATATCTAAGGCATAACTAGGAATTTCTTCAAGTAATTACACACACACACACACACACACACACACACACACACACACACACACACACACACACACACACATGTATGTACAGACACAGGCGCACACACATGCATACATACACACACACATAAAAAAAACACACACACACACACAGTCTCCACAGACATCTTTCTAAAATGACATCCTTCTATACCCCTCTAAATGTTAATACTGACAGAAAACTGTAATAAAACAAAAATATACAGAATGTACTTTTTCTGGGAGTTATGTTTCATAATTTCATATGTATGCACTATCCTGTTGGAATAGCCACTATCTTGCACGCTGTTCCTCATATAACTATGAATAAATAGCAAAAACAACACAACAAAATATGGGAGAAGTATTAAGCACCTTTAACATATACATGTTCCCCAAAATAAAACCTCTCTGACTAGGTATACCTTCTCTGCCTGTAAACAAATGACTGACACTATCATACTATCACAAAATAATGTAGACAGGAATTACTTTTTCTAGAAAATATATTAGTTCATTGAACTGAAACACACAACACATGAAGGCACACCCACACACTAACATAACAATGTGAGGTAGTTCCAGCTATGCCAGAGAGAGTAGGCCAATGCATGTGTAACATATGCCAGCATAGCTAGCTGGAGCTTTATAAAGAATTTTATGTCATTGTATATCAAACCTGATTTGTACAGATGCTTGTGTTAAAAATGTATTTGTAAAGTTGCTTGTGTTAAAAATGTATCAACCGTGGGTCCTGCTGGACAGAAAATAAATGTACATTTATATCATACAGTATTGTTGTAACCAAGGAAATGTATACATGTTAACAGAGGATGCTGGAAGGGAAGGGGTTAATGTAAGCTCAGCTTGCCTTAAGAAACAATAGTCAGAAATTGACTGATGTGGATTAGGCCATAATTTTATCTCACAGGCCTAAATGCAGCCAGAGATGCAATGTCTGGTCTGGGATCCTGCACTTATTGCCCTTAGTGGTGAACTAATTGCTACCTTGGGGTCCGATAGAATGGCTGGTTAGTCTCTACAAGAAGGATGAAAGTATTGGAATTGTTTTACTGTCTCTAAATGCCTTAGCAAAACTCTAGGTATGTATTGTGACATATCTGTGCTAGATTCTAGTTCAACTTCTAGTCGGGGGTAGTGTGGGAACCACAGAATCAGGTAACCAGATGTGATGTCATTCTATAGCTAGCACTGAAATTATTTTAGATATTAGTGAGAGATGTGATAGTGATACTCAGCACTCTGTTTTTGGGAACCTGACAGCAAAGACCACTCACTCATTCATCTTGCCTTGCTCTAGCAAGTAAGTAGGGAACAGTAATTCTTCAGTCAGCTAGGAAAATATAGTGAGACTATTTAAATATTGTTTTTCTGTATCTCTCTGAATCTTTCCATCTGTGTTGTTTTTATATTTCCTGTGAACTGAAACTCTGCTGTTTATTGTAATTAGATATTCAGTATTTTCATGTTTTTTGTTATATCTAAACCTTTCATTGTGGCTGGTCTTTTAGAAAATAGGTTAACATTCAAGAGTAATTGCATTTATTTGGTGACACTGTAGGCTTCATGCTCCTGAAAGTCTTGCCGCTGGGATATGGCTAAGCTTGCATAGGCCTTAGGGCTGGTAGCCTAATATCAACCTATGAACCTATAATTCTACCACTGTATAAGTATTAATTTTACAAAGAGTAATTGGGTACCCCGATAAAAGCCTTATAGTATCTGGCTGGTAGCACTGAATCTACCTTATAGTCTGGGTAGGGGTAGCAGAAGTGTGCCAGCCTTTCCCAGGTGTGTGTGTGTGTGTGTGTGTGTGTGTGTGTGTGTGTGTGTGTGTGTGTGTGTGTGTGTGTGTGTGTGTGTGTGTGTCAGCTACCTGAAACAAGGACACAGAGCACTGATTTCTGCAGAGAGAAAGATGGAATCTTATTTGGGGCCTGGATAGGAAGTCTAGCCCCAGGTCTGGAGTGTGCTCCCTGTGTGCTCTTAAGAGGAAATCGTGCTTGATACAGAGAGCTGCATCTGAAAATACTGTGTATATCCATTTTTGTTCTAAGTCAATGTGCCCCACTGGTGTCAGTGGAGAGGATTGAGGCTCTTTGATTACTGGCCCAGAGGAAGGATGTCACAAGTAACATAAAGTGATAGAAATATTCATTTCCTAGAACCAGCAGAGAGTTAAAAAACATAATTTAGATGTACAGCTGCCAAACAATACATACAACAAATATGACAAATGCATGAACTTTAGATTTGACATCCAAACACTGAGTAGCTATAGAGAAACTCCTTATTAGAAATAATTAGAGTTAAAGGACAAGTGATCCTTAGAAAAGTGATGAAAGCCAAGAGTTTAGCCCATGTTTGGGTGCTGACTTGTCTAAATATGGGCTAAACTCTTGGCTAGGCTTATAAGAGCCTCAAGGCTGATAGCCTAGTAACTTCCTATGATCCTATGGTAGGTAAGTCAAATGGCACCTCATGACCATTTGACAGACAGATTAGATAACATGAGACTTTATTGCAGAACAGAGAGCTGGTGGCATTCACTGAATTATTTTGATAAAGTATTCTGTTCCAAAGCTTAGGAGCATGGTAAAATATCCTTGGTTGGCACAGTGCAGAGTGTTTAATAAAACATTTAAGCATAAAATAAAGGAGGAGCTTCTGTGTAAACAGGTTAGCAGTCTTTTTAGAGAGCACACTAACACAGATGGGACAATAGCTACATTGAAAAATATAAATGACATCTCTAGGTTGAAAGGTACAGTGGTTTGCAAGTAGCATCCAGCCTCTAAGAGGGGCATAAGATATAACTGTTTTAAAAGAATTTGAATGCAGTGAATCCTACGGAAATATATTCTAAGTTAATAGAACAAAAGGTTTTGCAATACAAAGCATTTTCTGAACAATAAGTATGGAGGCAACACAAAGAACCAGGGACACGGTTTAAATACTACTCTAAGCTACTTAAATTAATAGAACAACAGATTTGGGGTCTATATCAGAACATCGAACATTTGAAATGTTGGGTGTTCTAATATTGACCCGTTTTCAGCGAACGCTGAAAATATCGAAGTAACAGGAAACCAAATTCTTTCCTAGGGAAAGAATTTGGTTGTCCGTTTCTGTTGCTTCGCTATTTTCAGCTCTCTGGTGGAAAGTTACGGGTCGGGTTCAGGTAAGTGGGCAATTGTGTGGACGTGTGGGTTAGGTGAGTTAGGGTTAGGGCGCGGGTCAGGTAAGTGTGAATTGTGTGGACATGTTGGTTAGGGCAGGTTAGGTGAGTTAGGGTTAGGGCAGGTTAGGTGAGTTACGGTTAGTGCACGGGTGAGGTGACTGTGATAGTGACGGACATTAGGGTTAGGGTTTGGGTTAAGGTAAGTGGATAGTTAGTGGTGTTTGTATAGTTTAGTGTAGGGTTAGGTGTTAGAGTTTAGGTGTATGTGTGTGGATTGCTGTTTGTTTGGTGTGCTTGTGTTGTGTGTATGTGTTTTGGAACAGCACATTTTTTCCTTAGGAAAAAATTAGCTCTTCCGAATGTTCGATGTTTTTTTTTTTTTCGATTGCTAGGGTTCGATATTAGAACACTCAACATTTTGAATGTTTGGTGTTCTAATATAGTCCCCATATTTTGCAGCATGCACTATTTCCTGAAGATTAATTATGAAACTCTAATGCCTTTTATTACTGATTGACTGTAATTGTCTGTAATTTATTAGAGGCAGGTCAAATGTAAGATTAAAATGGAAACTTGAGAGGTATAGGTATGTGGGGGTGAATATGGGTGTTGCCTGTGCAAACATGATGCATGGGCCACCAGTGGTGATTACTATAGGAAAGTGCTGATTGGCATTAGTGGTAACACCATGCAGTTCAGGCACATGCAAGTTAGTTGATAATGAGGTCTTTTATTATTGTAGCTAACATGTCTATTAAATGCATTTTCTGCAATCACAGAAACTGCCCCAGTATCACCAAGTGCAGGAAAAGTTTTCAGAATCCTGGTCACTCTGCTGTAGAGACTCATGTAGCCTTCTCATTACAGGGATTTGATACATGAAGTGTCACCAGATAAATGTTATGTTATAATAACTATTCCCACAAAATAACAGTTTAAAGGGACATAGTTCTGGGCTCTGACTCTTTTATTTTTACAAAGTACAGCTCTGCTTTGTTATCTGTTTTTAGCTAGACTAACTTGGCCTTTAGAGCAGGGAGAAAACCGAAGACCTAGAAGTCTTGCATTTCATATGATTATGCAACATAACCAGATTTTTGTATCACAATGACTTCCCAGGACAGAATATCACAATGTGATAGACATGCCTGTGATGAATCCATTCTGAATTTACAGAGGTAAAAAGAAGATAGTTGTGCATAGGTTCCAATCCACCTCCTTCCTCAAGCTACAGCCTGCACAAGTTGTACAACAACAGGTAGCAACTTCACTATAGAGTTTTCTTCTAGTTTATCACCAGTTAAAGCTAAGGAACATAGAAGGTAAAGCATGTGTGTTAGACACAAAACTGGTGGATCTCACTGTGTAGATTTGTATCCGGTACTTTTTCTCCTACAGAAAATACGTAATACAGGAATTAAGTTGTAAAGGCCTGTGACATCTCTATAATTAATTAATACACACACACACACACACACACACACACACACACACACATGATAGCATGTCACAATATGCACCCAAAAGTAAGAAAACTTTTTTTGCTGAGTGCAGGATTTCTTCTCACTGGTCACTCAGGTAAAGTCTAAAAGAAGTGACTAAATCTGTGCAATCATGTTAACAACAACATAATGTGACAGAACTGGTGAGTCAGTAAGATGGCATGTGATACTGTTTACACAATTCATCACTTTAATAATTCCTCTGTGAGCCACAGCATTGCTCTGAAATGGCAGGGTAAATCGTAGATATTTCTTATGAGCAGGAAGAATGTTCTGAAATGAATGTCCTTCAAATCAACCTCCTTACAACATGTCCCAAAGTCTCTAACATTATCATTTTTTGGGAGGGGGGATTTTAAGGTTTGATTTGTGTGGAAGAGTTCTGCTAAACACTAAAGTAAGAAATTAGCTTCTGATTATCTCCACAACAGAAAATTAAAAAAATGTTTTACACTTGGTCAATTTCCTGCTTGTTGTAAGTAAATTATCCGACCTTTTGTAAGTAAATATTTTGTTTCTTTATATTAATCTGCCTTGTTGATAGTAGCTTACAAGCTTCTGGATAAGAAATAGTTTCAGTGAGAGTGAAAACTGGCTTTGATGAGTAGGGACCTTGTTACATCTGTTTTTTTTTTTTTTTTTGCTGATCTGCTTACTGATTGGATTATTGATGGTGTCTTAAAGCTATACATCACTGTCCCTAGAATTTAATATAGCCATTTTAAGGCTTGATTTGAGTGAAGCACTTCTGCTAAACCCTAAACAAAGAAATCTAGCTTTTGATTATCTCCACAACAGAAAATTAAGAACTACTTCTTGCAGCTTGAATTTTTCCCCAACCCTCCACCCTCCCTTTGTTGTAGTAGGTCTCATGCTTCTACCCTTTATGGATATCTGATTTCCAAAATCCCTCCCTTTCCTTTTGTCTGAGATTGGTACAGCTCTACCTGTCTTTTACAAAACAGAATTCATACCTAGTCACAGCTCTCTTACTCAAGATGCTTACCCATACCTGTTATCTAAGCATTTGTTACATTGTTCAGCTCTGCAATTCTAACACCATATTTCCATTAATGATTCACTCAGTATTGAGCTATACATATGCAGAACCAGCTCAGCACATTGTCATTCCATTGCATCCTTGTGGACATATGCCTCAAATTCCATGTCCAACAAATCAAGGTAACTAAGCAGGTAAATAATAATAACACAGAGACTTCAGATGGATTAAATGGCCGCAGCCATGTGTTTATTGCCAATCATTGTCAATGACTTTCTCTAATAAACCAATTATTATGAGATGTGCGCAAGGCAGGAATATCAGGGAGGCCATTTATTTCTTTCATAGCATTCCACTATGCCTACAGGACAACAGACAGCACTGTCGATATCTGGCCCTTTTTATGTATCATACCCATTTCATAACAACTTTTTCACAGTTCATCACTATTCTTCTGGGCCGCCTTACAATCTGCCAAGGGGGGCCATTGCCGGGCTGATAAGTCCCCTGGCAACAATCCCTTGGGGCTGTCTGGTCTGTGGAAGGTCCAGCTGAAAAGTCCTGTGACCTCCCCCCCCCCCACTTGCCTTGGCCTCCCTTACCTTTCCTGCCTTCCGCCACAGAAGGGAGGAATGTTCCTCCCTTCCACCAGCACATCTCAACCTACTCTAGGTGAATGCCCTTCAGAGCTAAAACTGCCTGTAATTCCTTGTAAAATACCTGTGAACCTTTTTCCGATAAATGAACCCCATCTTTCTCATACCTGTCTGGCCACCAGACCCGAATGCCAGGGTGGGGAATGTACAACCCCTTAATGGCCTTTAAAATCTTATCCATAGAATTATTAATTCTCCGCCTCATTCTTTCCACAGCTTTTATGGACCTACCCCTTTCCATCTTTTTCTCTGTACCACTTCTGACCAACAAATAATGGCGTGTGGCCAGCATTCATGTATGTAATTAATTTCCCGTACCATAGCACTAATTAAATCTTGTATTGGTTGCTGACCAATATCATTGCCCCCTAGGTGTAAGACGATGGCTGCAGGAGGTTTACCACTTCTCGCTGCTTTTTGCATTACTGTGCTGAGCTGGTGCCACTGCATTCCTGACACCCCATACCAAACTGTTTTGCCTGGAGCTTGTTCTCTTTGAAAGGGTAAGCCCGGCCTGTTCTGCACCCAGAGGTGGAGTCTCCGAACAAAGGAATGGCCAACTATCCAGATGTATTTCTGTTCTGCAGATTTGTCTGCTGAAATGCAATGAACAAGAGTTAGAGTTGTTTACACCTTACATAACTTTTATAAGCTTTGGATTTCCATCTACCCATCCTCATAATGTCTGCCTGCGACATCCCCATTTCATGTGCATATGAGGCTGCACCTATCCGTAAAGAATGCAATGTATACCTGCTTGTGTCCAAGCCTATCAACTTAACTGCCTGCTTTAAGACTGCTCTCACCTGATAATGTGTAAGTGGTTCACCTTGCTGATGGCAGAAAAATGGTCCACCTAATAAACCCCTATAACCCTGGTACTCCAATAACACTTTAGTCACATTCCATTCTAATCCCTCCGGGGTAACTACTCTTACCCATTGACCTTTGCCTTCCTGATCAGTTTTAGATTTCGCCACATAAATCCAGGTGTCATCACCCAGCACGTGTACATGTTCTAAAGGCAGTACTGTCCCTTGGCTTTTCTTGTTCAGTTGGACAATGTCCGACCATCTAAATGCCCCACAAAAAGCCAGCAGAAAGGCAGCCTTAAATAATGATACCTCATAAGTAGAGAAACAAACCTCTGAAACCGCAATCCATAACTTGCTTAATACAGCTGGACCTATAGGGTATCTCTTATCCAGCCTCTTGGGTGTTTGTCTCCCCCAACCTTTAAACATCACACGTACTTGGAAAGTGTTAGCTAGATCTTCCAAACCCAAAGCCTGATGGAACCAATTCAAGGCTGACAATGTGCTTCTGGCTCTGCCCAGGCTCCAACCTTTTTCTTTCATCACCATGATATAAGACCTGATTTGGTGAAGTGGAAAAGGCCAAATGGATTCCCAGCCTCTGGTTATTCTAGTTTGCAAGAACTGTTGTATACATTTACTGTACCTTACCCTTGTTCTTCTACTGAGAGAATTACACATTAGCAACCATTGTCGTCTGTCCATAAGGCCCATAACTGAACTGGCACTGGTGTCGGAGAAGGAGTCGCCCTTGGGGCCAGCAACCGGAAACGGGGCCACTGCAAATGAGAAAGGGCATCTGCCAATGAGTTATCGATGCCAGGAATGTGTTGTGCCTTAACTGTCACATTAAATGTCAAACTTTTCAATCCTTCCTCTAGCCAGCCCATCCCACCTTACCCTCCTACCTATCCTGGCCCTACATGCCCCCCCTCCCCCCACTGAAACCTGAGTCCGAGCTGACCTGCCTCAGACAAATGGCAGCTTGCTGCGATTTGGCTTGCAATCTGTTGTTTCATTGCTGTTGTCTGTTGGGTAAGGTATTTATATACTTCTCCCACCCACCACTGTAGAAGACCCCTGTTGAAACCTAGTCCTTAAAACATAATAGCCCTCCTTAATACAGAACCGACAACATGGATATGCAATTTCCAAATGTCTGTGTAGCCATCTTGGTAGATATAGGAATCCTGAGACACTATAGCAATTGTTTAATGTTCTCAGACAGCCAGTTAATCCTTAAAGAAACTAATACAGTATGCAAGAGATGTAAATACACAATTACCTTGTAGGCAAAAGTCTTGCTTACAAATGAGTTTGTGAAGAACACACACACACAATACATCCCTCACACATACCGCTCGTCACACACATAGATCGTCTTATGCTGAGGTACTTAAAAGAAACTTTCTCAAATCTCAAAGACCTCCTAAGCTGTCTAACAGCAACACCTTCCCTCAGTAATCATTAAAGCACACACCAAACGCAACACCAAACACTACACATAAGCCTACATACAATGGTCCACAAAGAATGAAGCCCATAATGCAAGCAAGCACTTTACCTAATAATTTTTTCATTAGGGATTCCTTTGTATGACATACAGATGTCCCACTCCCCAAGTTAGACAAGGAAAAGATAAGTGTTAGCTGGTTATCTAGAGCCCGGATCCTCAATACCATGCATGGACTCAAGTCACTGTACTCCATGTGTCAATATGATTCTATCATAGTCCATGTGAGTATGAATGACCTCAGATGTACCTCACTAGACTATATGAAAAGAAATGTTATGATTCTCTCTGAATATGTATCAAAGACAGGTATGAGCCTTACACTGAACAGTATTCTACCGTCACCAAATTTGATGCCACTCTATGTGCATAAAATGATTGATTTTAATAATTGGCTTAGTTTCTGGTGTCACTCCGGGGGAATAAAATATCTGTTAGCATGGAAGGACATGGTTAACAGACCACATAGCTTTACCAAAAGGTCTACACCTGTCCCACCTACCCCCAGGCTTTCAGATATTGGCTAAAATTTTTAGCCAGTCCCTTAGAGCATTTTTTAGGCAATTAGTAAAACAAAAAAAGCACAGCAGTGTATAGAATCCCAGGACACAAAATTTAATGAAAATAAGCGCATTCATCAGGTACAAGAAGCAAATTTCTTCAGATAAAGAAAAAAGTTACCTGTCCTACTTATAGTAATTTTTTTTTTCTTTATCTGAAGAAGTTTGGTTCTTGTACTGGATGAGAATGCTTATTTTCATTAAAGTTTGTGTCCTGGGATTCTACACACTGCTGTGCTTTTTTTTGTTTTACTAGTTTTGGTTGCTGATTTTTTAGGCAATGCCAAAATAACAAAATTACCAACAGAAAAAAAGATTCAACACAACCTTAAGTTGTTACTGTTCAATGCTATGAGCCTAAACAAAATAAACTCTGTACCCTACAAGCCCTCCTCACCAAGGAGAATGTAGACATCTGTGCCATTACCAAGACTTGGTTTAAAGCTTTAGAAAGTACGCTGACAGTGCAAGGTTACAGTGCCTTCCACACACTTAGACCAACAACAGTTCAGACAGCGACTAAAGGTGGAGGTATCTCTATCTATGTTAGCAACAAATATATCTCCAGGTTGGTCAAACAGGACAATGCCATGAAGTTTATCCACATTTAGGTCACCTTAGATAAGGTTCCTTACTATATCCTAGCTAGCTATAAGTCACCATCTATGCCCCAAGAGTCTCAATCTCTTACCTAGGCCTATTACAGACACTCACCATCCAACCAAATATCTAATTCATGGGTGACTTTAACTATCCTTCTATAGACTGGGAAACATACACTGCCTCAAACTCACAGGCACAATGCTTTCTGGACTTTATTAACATGAACACCTTGGACCACATAATGCACCTTTGTACCAGAGGATCAAATATACTAGATGTAGTACTCACCAACATCAGAGAGAATAGCATCCCCCCTGTGTCACGTCCTCATGAGTGAGGTTGGATCACCAAGCTGTCTCTTTGAAATAAAAATCAACTTGGAAAACCCAGTTAAACCTGTAATACTTAGGAACTATTCTAAGGCAAACTACATCCTATTAAGTGAAAGTCTGTCAAAATTCAAGGCTCCTCCTAATACTGAGTGTTAGAAAAATATGTATTTAAATATATGTGAAATGTTAGTTTAAAAGCAATGTAGTTAATAATGCGTTTTATTCTATTAATCATATAACAGAAGGGATAAAATTCATGTGTAAATGCAAGTAACTTCTGAAACTGCAGTGTGCTTTGACCCCTGACCCTGGCAGCTGTTAGCTCAGAAAGCTCAATGTGATGTTTTTCATAAGGGATTATCTGCTGGGTCAGGAGATTGAACATATAAATCTTCCGTTCCCTTCCCGAGTCCTTGGATAATAAAATCTTTTCCTTCCTGTAGTTTCAGAATTCAGCCTTGCAAGATTAGAACGCAGCTGTGTAAGAGAATGAATTAAAAACTGAATCTGCTATTGTATTGTACTGATAAGAGAAGTAGACTTACAGGAAGACATTATAACTGACCAGATGGATAGCAAGGCCGTATTGTAGTTAAAGGAAATTTTTTTAAATGCATTACATCAGCATTATTAAATGAATAGAATACTGTTAGCAAAAGTGATGTAGATGCCTTGTGACTAACCAAGTCAGTAAGGTGGGAATAACTTGAATGCAGACTGTATAAAACATCCAGTGTTTCCCACCTTATGTTAGACAAAATGCTATACTTGTATTGTATGGTCTTTTGCCTCCTGGTGTACACTAGTAAAGTTTTGCATCTGAACCTCCTGTGTTGTTGACTGTCATTTTAAAAAGCCTAATGATTTTACAGTCTGATCTTTAATTTATTTGACACTGAGAAAACAGTAACCTATGCAGAATTATTCACAGAAACCTGTACAAACATGTAAATGATTGCATGAAGTCTGCTGTACTTACCACAAGTTAGCCCAAAACAAACACCAAAAATAAACCCCACTGGTGAAATCCTCACCTCAACAGGGTATATAACAAAAGAAAATAAGTCATGGCCAAAATCAGAAAGAACAACTTCCATAAAGAAAAGGGCTCTCTGATTCAACTAAACAAGAAATGAAGTGAACTAATTAAGTCTAACAAGGCCAACTATGAGGTCAGGATAGCATCTCAGACTAATGTCAATCTCAAAGCCTTCTTCAGCTATATCCGGAACCTTAAAGGTAACACACAGCATTGTGCTCAACTGCTGGTTAATGACACCCCCTTCACTGATCAGGGAGATATAGCAAGTCTACTGGCTGATAAAGTCAACTCACACTTCAACCCCCATCCCCCCAGCTACCTCCTGTGACATCCCTACTAGTATACTCCCTGCAACGATTAGCAAGGATAAGGTTCTGGTGGCACTCAGTAAGGCCAAAAACACTGCCTCAGTGGGCCCCTAACAATACCCTGGTTTCCTCCTGAATAGTCTAAAACATGATCTATCAGGACCACTTGAGGCACTCTTCAACTACAGTCTCAAAACAGGTTACTTACCAAGGGAATGGAGGACAGCAAAGGTCATCCCTCTTCATAAGGCTGGACCACTAACTGCCTCCAGGAACTACATACCCATCAGCCTGACGAGACTAATCTACAAAGCCATTTCACAAATTATCTTGAAAATAATCAACAAGACATTGACAACATACAGACAGTGGACACATCCTAGTTTGGCTTTGTTAAGGTAAGGTCTTGCCTACTTAACCAGGTTGATTTCTTTGAGAAGGTCACCAAGGCAGTGGATGAGGGTAAAACAATGCATACTGCATACCTTGACCTGGCCAAAGCATCCAATACAGTACCCAACTGAGGCATTGTTGACAAACTCTCCAAACTAAACATAAATCATTGCATAACTCACTGGACTCACTGAATTGTTGGCTCACTGATAGGACCAAAGATGTCAGGATTGGTGAGAACACCTCTGCCAACAGACCAGTCACCAGCTGAGTACCTCAGAGCTCTGTGCTGGGCCCGCTCCTGTTTGGCATCTACTTTTTGGATGTCAAGGCTAATGTCAAAGACCTTTGGCTCACCAAGTTCACATATGACTGTAAATTGGGAGCCATTATACATGCCCGCCATGACACAAAAATTTGCAGTAGGTTCTAACACAGACAAGACTGATGTCAAAGCCACAATTTAGAACATAAAGCCAAGAAATTCATTATAATTCCCTTTGGGAAATTGTCCACCCAAGTTAATTACTCCATCGATAAAACATCCCTAAGAGTCACTCCAGTCGTCATGGATCTGGGAACATATGTAGACAGTAATCTGGCCTTTGATCAACATATAGGAAAGATAATAACAAAATCTTTGACCAACACATAGCTAAGATAGTAAAAAAGTCATTCTAAGTCACCCAACTTATAAGTAAGGGTATGGAATACAGGTACAAGGATGTTATAGTGCCACTCTACTCAGCTCTTATCTGAACCATCATTGAGTAAAATGTCCCCTTTGACATGTACCTAAGCAGACACTTGCAACAGTTCAAACACCCACAAAGGTTCCTCACTAGCAGAATCCAAGGTAAGAAGACCCTGCCTTACACAGATCACCTCTATGCCTGGTTTATAAAGCATCCTCAAATCCAGCCCTGATGGATCTTTTGCACATCTGCAAAACAAAGCACTAAAAACACTAGATGTAAGAATTTGAACTTCACTTGTGATGTAAATAGAATAGAACATACTTGGGGGACAGATATGCGACTCAAAGGATTCCTGTGTTATAGAATAGGCACCTCGACCATGTGAAGCAGAGTTCATTCCTGACTATTCAAATCAAACCTTGATCATTGGATGGGAAATCTCAGATTCACCCCTAGTCTAGCTCCCATGTCTCTGATGGACAGACTCCTTCAGTAAGTATAATGTTTCTTCAATTAACACCCCACCCACAAGTGTTTGTTTTGGGCTAACTTCTTGTAAATACAACAGCCTCTGTGCAATCATTTATATTTGTACTGGGTTTCTTTGAATATTTCTGCATAGGGAACTTTTGTCAACCTAACAAAAAACAGATACAACAGGTACAAGGTTTGATCCTGACCTCCGGCCAATGCTTGTTTGGAGTTTGCATGTTTCCTGTGTCTCTGTGTGGTTCCTCCCACATCAAAAATACATGCTGAGTGTTTCCATCTTGAACTCACTAATGAATGGAACTGTGGGCAGCAGCACAGACTGTACATGGTGCCCTATAGGGGGAAGGGTTGTACAGACCAGATGCTTTGGTCATCTACTGCAGTGCACAGCATCCTCAAGACAGGAGAAAACGGATCACAGATTGTGCGCCATGGCAGGGCTAACCAATCAACCAATCAATGGTGTAAAAATATGGCTCTAGGTGATCGGTCACATTGACTAATGTCACCAAATGGGCATGGGTATTTGCTTGTGATAAGTGGATTGAGGACCCTTCTTACTTTGACCTATGACAGGGACCCATGCTAATAGTGGGAGGGGTGTATGTGCCCCTTTTGGCTAATGTGTGTCTGCCATAAAGTCCAGCAGCCCTGGATAAATAACCTACTGGCTGGCTGGTGTCTAGTTGCCCAGCGTGGGTTACCTGGGATAGCTCTGTTGAGTAAAAGCTGGACATAAAACCAATCCATCTGCCAAACATCAACTGAGAATTGCTACATTTAATGTAGGTTCACTAACAAGACACAGCTTGGTAGTGGATAACATGATGATACAGAGGAGGCTGGACATCCTGTGTATCCAAAGACAAGATGGAAGGGCAGTGCAGCGAAGACACTTGGTTTGGGATCCAGAGTCTACTACTCAGGAGGAGGACAGGCTAGAAATGGTGTGGGAATTATGGTGAGAGAGAGGCTTCAGAAGGCAGTGTGGGATATCATCAGAATTAGTGACAGACTCATGGCAATCAGACTCCAGTGTAATGATAGGGCAATATTCATAATTTCAGCCTATGCTCCACAGCAGGGTTGTGATAGTGAAGAAAAGAGTGCATTCAGACAGCAGTTGCATGACAACATGAATTGGTGCTGATAATGGGTGACTTAATGCATATATTAGGACAAATGGAACAGTATAGAAGGACTGCCTGGGTCCACATGGGTGGGGCAACAGGAATAAAGAAGGAAAGGCCATTCTAGACTTATGTCTGGAAAATGGCTTTATAGTAGCCAACACATGGTTCAGAAAAATAAACAGTCACAAGATCACATACAAGAGTGGCCAACATGCAACTCAGGTAGACTTTCAACTAGCAAGGAAAGGGCACTGGGGTAGAATCAATGATTGTAAAGTCATCCCAAATGAAACAGTCAGCCCACAGCATAAACCACTGGTTGCCTCAATCAGCTGCAAGCAGTGGTGAGATAATGCTCTAAGGTCAACAGAGACCAGGCTGAAGACTTGGAAGTTGACTGGAGGGAAAGTACAACAGTTCAAGGAATTACTCAGGGATCTAGTGCACCAAAAAGATGAAGAAATAGGTGGAGTTGAAGAAGAATGGCAACGCCTCAAAATAGCATGTGTGAGGACTACACAACAGATATGTAGCCAAGCTAGGTATAGAAATAAGGTACATAAGGAAAGCTGGTGTGGAATGCAGAATTCCAGGAAGTTATCAAAAGAAAGAATGAGTTCAGGAAAATGTGCGAGATAGAAAAGACCAACAAGGCAAGAAGGAATACTGATTAGCAAGCAAAGAATCCAAGAAAGGAGTTGCAATAGCAAAGAACAGGGCACTGAAGGCATTCCACCACCTTCTGGAAAGTGATTCAGTACGTGGCACAAAAAAACTATATCAGGTTGCAAGGCAAAGACAGAAAGATAAAGAAGACAGTCAGACACCCTTCTCAAGGGATGCCAACAATAACCTGCTCACTAGTCCACAGGACATCAAAGGCAGATTTAAGGAGTATTTCCAGCAGCTTCTGAATGAAGACAAACTGCACAGACGCTGTACTACCCCAGACACAGCCTACGATGAGAGAAGAAGAGCAGCTCACCCTAGAAGAAGTAAGAATAGCATGGAGGAAAATGAAGTCATGGAAAGCAGCCAGCTCAGATGAGGTCACAGCAGATATGATAAAGCAGCAGGCTCAGATGAGGTCACAGCAGATATGATAAAGCAGCAGGCTCAGATGAGGTCACAGCAGATATGATAAAGCAGCAGGCTCAGATGAGGTCACAGCAGATATGATAAAGCAGCAGGCTCAGATGAGGTCACAGCAGATATGATAAAGCAGCAGGCTCAGATGAGGTCACAGCAGATATGATAAAGCAGCAGGCTCAGATGAGGTCACAGCAGATATGATAAAGCAGCAGGCTCAGATGAGGTCACAGCAGATATGATAAAGCAGCAGGCTCAGATGAGGTCACAGCAGATATGATAAAGCAGCAGGCTCAGATGAGGTCATAGCAGATATGATAAAGATGCTGGATGAGATGGGGAGAAATGGGTACTGAGGGTACTCATAGCAGTGTGGAGAGAGAGGGGTATCCCAGATGACTGGAGAATAAGCATACGCTTGCCACTGTACAAGAAGAAAGGGTACAGCCACAACTGTGGGCAGTACAGAGGGATCACACTCCTGAACATTGCATGAAAGTTCTGGAAATGGTGATTGTTAAACAGATATGCAGAGTAGTAGAAGGTAAGATGGGAGATGAGCATTTCAGAGTCAGATCAGGATGTGGCACAAGTGACCTGATGTTTGCAGTGAGAAAGATAGCTGACAAGAAGCTAGAGATGAAGAAAGAGTCCAACTTGGCATTTCTAGACTTGGAAAAAGGCATACAACAAGATCCGAAGAATGCTGATTTGGGCAGTACTGGGGTGGTTCGAAGTCCAAGAAACATTGGTAGAATTAGTGCAGGGTATGTACAAGGACCCAGTGACTCAAATACCAACAGTGTTTAGTCTCACAGACTGAGCAACAACTTCAGCAAAGGATGGGGGAATGGAATGAAAAACTGAAGGCAGACGGGATGAAACTAAGCGCAGGTAAGACAGTGGTAAAGGCAGCAAACTGGGGACATCAGAAGAAGCTGAGAATTGAGGTAGAAGGAAAGATAGTGGAAGAGGTTAATAGCTTTAAGTATCTGGGAAGGGTGGTTGAGGAGAATGGATGTCTGAATGAAGAGGTCAAAGCTAGAATTAGAGGGGCTGCAACCAACTGGCATAGAATCTCAGGTGTAGTGAATGACAGAAGCATGCCAAAGAAGCTGAAAAGTAAGGAGTACAAGACAGTTGTGTGATCAGTACTTCTGTATGGTACAGAAACCTGGGCAGTAAAGGGAGAGCAGATGAGGACACTAGAGGTGATAGAAATGAAGTGCCTGAGAAGGGTAAAGGATGCAGCCAAAAGGAACAAAATAGTGGTTAATTCGGCCCACAGTAAAACAAATTAACAAGCCAAAACAAAACTCAGGTCAAAAATGTCTCAAATACAGTTAAATAAAATAATAAAGCAATAATGAAACACAAAAACACAAAGCTTTCGGGCTTAGCCCTTCCTCAGTGCAATATCTACAGGTAGAGGTCTTGTGATTATGGTCTGAAGATCAGAAAAGTAAATGCCAAACAAAAGAGGTCTCAGCAAAGAGCCTTGTGAGACACCACTAGTCACCGTCATACTCTCTGAAGATCTTACCTGCAAAGTATGGATTCCATATTCTCCCAAAAAAGGCGCAGATACTACTAAGAAACATTCACATAACTAGTCTGTGGGGACATCAGAAGAAGCTGAGAATTGAGGTAGAAGGAAAGATATTGGAAGAGGTTAATAGCTTCAAGTATCTGGGAAGGGTGGTTGAGGAGAATGGATGTCTGAATAAAGAGTTCAAAGCTAGAATTAGAGGGGCTGCAACCAACTGGCATAGAATCTCAGGTGTAGTGAATGACATAAGAATGCCAAAGAAGTTGAAAAGTAAGGTGTACAAGACAGTGATGTGATCAGTACTTCTGTATGATACAGAAACCTTGGCAGTAAAGGCAGAGCAGATAAGGACACTATAGGTGATGGAAATTAAGTGCCTGAGAAGGATGAAAGATGCATACTGTGGGACAGACGAAAAAATGAGGACACAGCAGAAGCCAAAGTAGCTCCAATTGCAGAAAGGATCAAAGAGAACAGATTACTGTGGTTTGGACACATCCAGAAAAGCAGAAGACAGTCTGGTGAAGACTTGGGACGGACAGGAATAAGATAAGAAGAAAACAGGATGTCCAGCAAAGAGGTGGATGGATTGTGTGAGAGAAGATCTGTGACAGTCAGGCATTAGTGTCGAAGAAGGCAGGAGTGTGGCATTGAATTGAGAGAGCTGGCAACAGTTAATACAATACCCCAACCCCATGTAGAAAAATGGATAAAAAGGGGTTGATGATGATGCACAAGTCCTTTAGCTACCTCCTTACTAACATAGTACCCCTCCTACTACATACCCAAGATACTCAGGGACAAAATTGGGTTGGGGTGCATGACTAGGATTATAAGAGCCTTAGTGGTCACCAGTAGCAACCTATGAAACTATATGTTGTATGCTGTGGCAGGGGTAATCTACCAAATGTGACAAAGTTATACTTTTTTAGCTTTTAACTTGAGCCAGTTATTTGTACACCAAGTATTTTCATGGGTAAGTTCTACTGAAGGGATGGAATTTCAGAGTGTGACTTGATAATGACTCACAGTTTACAGTCATCAGCAAACCTGGTTAGCTAGAGGTCTTGTGATTATAGTCTGAAGATCAGAAAAGTAAATGCCAAACAAAAGAGGTCTCAGCAAAGAGCCTTGTGTGACACCACTAGTCACCCTCTTACTCTCTGAAGAGGATACATATTACATTTTCGAACCGTAACAAGTTCAAACGCCATATTGTCAAACCCATATGTTCGAACTTGGAAAAGTTTTAACGTTTCAATGGGGATTTCCGTTCAGTGCAGAAAGGGAAGATTTCCTTTTACTGCACTGTAGTGCTTTCTTGGAGTTGGTATATTTAAAGAGCAGGGGGTGTGGGGGGTGCAGGGGGCTTGCCCCCTAGTTACAACTGTCAGGTAGTTTTTTCTGGTTTTTATTTTTTTTTTGACATTTTCGAACTTTTGAAAGTTCGGACGTATGGGTTCGACCATATGGCATTCGGACTTTTGAAAATTCAACAACATAATATGAACCCTCTGAAGATACTACCTGCACACGATGGATTCCATATTCTCCCAAACAAGAAACAGATACTACTATGAAACATTCACATAACTAGTCTGTGATGTGGGTGATGCAGCAGTAACTCTGATCCAGTAAACACTACTATGAAACATTCACATAACTAGTCTGAGTGGTTAGTCATACAGCAGTAACTCTGACCTACTTAACACTACTATAAAACATTCACATAATTAGTCTGTGCAGTGAGACATACAGCAGTAACTCTGACCCAGTTAACATGACTATGAAACATTCACACAGCTAATCTGTGCAGTGGGTGCTACAGCAGTAATTATTACACTACAATGAAATATTCACATAACTAGTCTGTGTTGTGGGTGAAACAGCAGTAACTCTGACCCAGTAAACACTACTATGAAACATTCATGTAACTAGTTTGTGTGGTAGGTGATACAGCAGTAACTCTGACTCAGTTAACACTACTATGAAGCATTCACATAACTAGTCCATGCAGTGGGTGACAAAGCAGTAAGTCTGACCCAGCTGACACTACTACAAAGCACTCACATAACTAGTCTGTGCAGGAGTGATGCAGCAGGAACACTGACCCAGTTGACACTATCATAGGTTCATAGGTTGATACTAGGCTATCTGCCCTAGGGCATTTATAAGCCTAGCCAGAGTGTGTTTGGCTTTTGCCACCCTTTTAGATTAGTTGACTGTGCCTCTGTATAGTAGGTCACAGAAGGTAGCCCTTTTAAGGTTAGTTTACTGTACCTCTGTCTAGCAGGGACACAGAAGATATCCCAGGGGTAAACTTACAATCTCCCATCCACTCGTCAAGATTTCCCATGCCTAACATGGATTGGGATTTTGTTCCAGAGTGAGGGGAGCCTCTGGGATATGAATCTGTCCCTCCAGCATGTCCTATTTATTTCTGTGCTGAGGTTCAAGTCCCTGGAGCATGTAGCTCTAAGGGATTTGGATTTCCTGAGGTGAAGCATGTTCATTAATTCTGGGTTGGACATGGCTTTATACATCAGACACAGATCACCTCTTAGTAGGCAGTAAGCAACTGAGTAGAGCTGGAGTTCTTTAGCCAAACTGCATAGGGCATCTGTTTGAGCCACTTGATCCTCTTGGTGAGATACTTTTGGGGTCTTTCCAGTTGCTGAAGGTGTCGGGTAAGGTACATCCCAAATGGGGCACTGTACTCAATTATGGGCCTGATAAGTGATGAGTAGAGGGGCACAATGACCTCTCTTGATCTAGATGTGAACCCTTTCGTGATAAGGTCGGCTATATAGAAGGTCTTTCTAACCACTTTGGCAACGTGATTGTCAAAGGAGAGATTGCTATCTACTTGGGTCCCCAAGTCCCTAATCACTTCTTCCGTACTTAATGGATTACCACCTATGTAGTAATTTGTGGGCAATTTGTTTTTCCCAAAGGGGATGACTATGCACTTTTTGGCATTTATCTTTAGGCCATGGCTCTGGCATCAGTTATCCGTCTCTGTGAGACCCTTTTGGAGGATGCTTGTGTCAGCCGGAGAGTCAATTATAGCACCCAGTTTGCAGTCATCTGCGAACTTGGTCAGCCATAGTCCACCCGTGTTAGCCTGTACCTCGGAGAAATATATACCGAACAAGAGAGGTCTCAGGACTGAGTCTTGTGGGACACCACTTGTAACTAGTTTAGAGTCTGACATGGCACCTGCTATTCTGACCATGTGGGTTCTATCCCTGAGCCATTTTGCAACCCATCTTGTGACATAGGGGTTGATATTTAAGCTGGTGAGCTTATTTATGATGCCCGAGTGGGGTATTGTGTTGAAGGCTTTTGCGAGGTCCAGGTAGGCTGTGTGGACTACCTTCCCTTCATCTATGGCTTTGGTGACTGTTTCAAAGAAGTCGACCAGGTTCAAGAGGCAAGATCTGCCCTTAACAAAGCCAAATTGGGTAGGATCCAGTGTCTGGAGGTTCCCAATGTCTTTGTTTATGATTTCCATGGATACACTCCATAGCTTTGCAGACCAGGCTAGTCAGGCTTATAGGGCGATAGTTTCTGGGGTCTGTTGTGGCACCACCTTTGTGGAGTGGGACCACTGTTGCTGTATGCCATTCCTTGGGTACATATCCTGTAGTAAGGCTAAGATTGAACAGTGACTTTATATGAGGGTTTAGTTCTTCTTGGAGCTCGTGTAAGATGCAGCCCGGGACACCATCTGGTTCCATTGATGCTGTGTTTTTTGCTTTAGAGAGGGCAGCTCTCACCTGTGCATCTGTGATCTCAGGAAGGCTACACTCTGTTGGGATAGTCATTTGCTCTTTTGGGGGGAAGGGGGGGGAGTTTGCACTGGTCCTTTCTGCCAGGATGTTGGCAATGTCTGTGGGTTCAGTGTATTTTTTGTCATTTTGCACTAACTCAGAGTATATCTGGGAGTTGCCTCCCAAGTTTCTGACATAACTAAAGAAGGCCTTGTGATTATTTTTATTGTGTTGTGCAATTTTTCTTTCGAAGCTGGCCTTAGATGATTTTATGAGGGATCGTAGTTTCTTGCTAGTACTGATCAGTGATGCCTTCCCTTTTTTGGGATTTTGCTCTGTCATGTAGTAGCTTTCTCCTTCTGTTGTATAGCTTATTTATCACTGGGGTCCACCAGACAGGTCTCCTGCCTTTGGAGGAGTTAGTCTTGGTTTTATTTGGGATAGCATGCTTCATGCATTCCTGTAGGTGTCCATAGAATGCTTTTGTAAAGGATTCTTCATTTTGGGCCGTATTGTCCACTGACCCGGGGGCATTGAAGGATTCCACCTCAGTTTTGAGAAGTGTGAAGTTTGCTTTTAAGAAGTTCTTCACCGTGGCTTTTCTTGGCTAGGGCTGGGGACGGAATATGGATGTCCAGTGAGATTTGTTTATGGTCTGATCTTACCAATGAGGGGTATACCTCTGGTATGGAACATAGAGACCCCATGTTGGTGATGACCAGATCCAATATGTTTTTTCCCTCTTGTGGAAGTGGTGACCAGTTGTTCCATAGCATTTGAGTTTATAAATTCTAGGAACCATTGGGCAAGGGTGTTTGGGCTTGAGTAGTTTTCCCAATCGATGTTTGGGTAGTTGAAATCACCCAATATAATAGTGTTTGGAGAGACCTTCATATTCTCCAGTGTTCTCAGGAAAGCTGAGTGAGGTTCCTGTGTTTTGGATGGTGGTCTGTAGCAGGCTACAGACTGAAAGGCAGTTTTGCCCACTGTTAGTTGCACATGGATGGTCATGAAATATTCACATATACAGTAGTAAGTCTGACCCAGTTAACACTACTATAAAACATTCACATAACTAATCTGTGTAGAGGATGATGCAGCAGTAATTCTGAGCTGGTTAACACTACTATGAAACACTGACTTAACTGGTCTTTACGGTTGGTGATATAGCTGTAACTGTGACCCAGTTGACATTACTATGAAACATCCACATAACTAGCTTTTGCAGTGGGTGATACAGCAGTAACTCTGACCCAGTTAATACTACTATGAAACATCCACATAACTAGCTTTTGCAGTGGGTGATACAGCAGTAACTCTGACCCAGCTAACATTCATATAACTAGTCTGTGCATAGGGTGATACAGCAGTAACTCTGACCCAATTAACACTATTATGTAACATTCACATAACTAGTCTGTACGGCAGGTGACACAGCAGTAACACTGACCCAGTTAACTCTCCATCATTATAATCTTCTGAACTATGAAACTGGGACTTTGTTGCCTTTATTCCATCATTTAATAAATCAGTCAACATTTTCAAGCATACTATTTCATTTTTTTAATACTTTTCAACTTCATACCCCAAGAATGAGGGGCAAGGGGTTTTCCAAGATTGCTGCATAAAGCTTATCTTCAGCTCTCCCAGTGTAAAAAAATGGAACTGAAAGATAAGGGGCAGGAACTCTGTCACTTTTAGTAAATTCAGTTGTTGGCTAGTAAGTAGACTGCCTAGATGCCAGCAAAGAAGAAACGAAGAAAGCTTGAAAGAAAATCAGCTAGAAAAGGTAAAGAGAAAACAATGACTGGGAGCAATCTTGCAGCTGTTCAGCAAAAAGCAGTTCAAGCTCCAGCTTTGGTGCAAGATATGGCTTCCAGTAATCTAGAGGAAAAAAATAAGTCAAATGTGCTCATAGCCAATTAACAGAAATGAAACACTAAATTACTTTTTCAACTGAAATAAAAGGCTGAAGCAATGGACAAAGCTTTAAATAGATGTTCAGCTTAGCTTATAAAACTGCAAAAATCAGTGACTGAAATGAAGAAAAGACTGGCTGAGTATGAGACTGTTCAAAAATAGATATTTCAAAAAATGATAGAATTAGAGGACAGAGCATGTTGGGAAATGTGGGATTTTCTGCTGTAACAGAGAAACTAGAAGGAATAGACTGTATTGATTTTATTACAGCACAAATAAGCAACTGGACTGGTATTCCATAGCAGGACCTGTTAACTAGAAGGACACATTGTGTATATGCTTCAAATCTGGGCATGAGAAAGCAGCCCTGACCTGTATTAGTAAAGATGCAAATATGCCAGCAGAAAGAGTTGATCCTGTCAAAACTGTGGCAGAAGGGCAAAGTATTAAAAGCTGGGGTTGGGAACAGTAGAGTCTTTGTGGTAAATGATTATTCACTATACACCAGGAGAAAATATACAGTTTCTCCAGCAAAAAGTGAGCCATCAAGCAGAACAGGACTCTGTTTGTCATTCTTCTTATAATAATCCACACAGACTTTGCCAGTGAAACCTTTTCCACTGTTAAAAATGAAATGCTTGAGACAAATTAAAGCACATAAGTTACTAGAAGAATCAGGGGTTCCTTGGAATTGAACCAGAATCTGGAGTTGGGAGATGGAGATGAACAGGAAAAAGACCAGCAAATTGGAAATTGGTGGATAAAAGTGAGACTGTAAAGCATCAATTGCATTTGTGAAATATGACTGTACAAGAAAAAGTGGAAAGAGCAGACATCTATTGACTTTGTTAAACTTATGGAGAACTGAAAGGCATTTGCCTCACTTCATGTCATTACAGTCTGAAAGGACACTGAGCGGAGTGGAAGAGAAGGAAGAAAGTAACTGTAAGTAAAATTATTTCTGTTCTTAACAGTATTACTATGAAAATTGCATTTCATAGTAAAGCATTTTTAATTGTTCTTGTATGTGACAAAGATGCTAAAGTAAACAGTGGCTTTTTGCTTTCTTTCTTCTTATCAAGTATTAAGAAATGCAGGTGTTACAATGAAAAAAGAGAAAAAAGGTAAACAAGTTTAAGTGAATAGGCTGTAATATTGGGCTGTTGGGGTGGGGTGCAAACATTCATGGATCATAATATATGTAGAACTGTTACATTATCTCTTACTTTTGCATAAGTGAATGTCTGGATTAAAACCTTTGGCTTGATCTAATAACACATTTTATGTGAAAATAAGTAAATAAGAGAACACTGAATATAATGAAAAGTTTTCCTTTAACAATAAATGCTTCAGCCTGTCTTTGGAAGCCTGCTGCTGAGAACTAAATTTTTTCTCTTATGTTTCCATGGAGACAAGCGAATTTATAAGGCAATAAAAAAAAGCAAAGCACAACTTCTTCAATGCTAAAAGTTAATGTTTTCTGAAAGCATGCAAGTTGTTTTTCTCATCTGGGAGGGGTAAAGATAAAAAAAAGAACAGACACAAACTAGTCTAAGTAGAGGATGCACATAGTTTTGAGTGCATTTAGTTAACATGTTAGAGGGATATGCTTGTTTTTTGTTTGAAGATTTTCATTAAAACAAAGTCTTATAAAATGTGACATAGTTTCCAATCTTGCTGATAAGGAAAAAATGTGTAAATGATCAACCTGCCAAATATTAGTGGATGCATGTATCACAGAAGCTGGAAATAGACATTTATAAAAGCTATCATATATAAAAGATGCAAATGATGAATAATGATTTCAATTTTAAACCATGATTATAAAGTTTTTATGTCTTTAATGGATAAAAATGACAGGGGTGTTGCCAAAATTGATAGATCTGGATTAATGTGGTTTTGTGGAGGTAAGGCAAACATGTGACAACATTAACAGAAATAGTAAGCTAGGATTTAATAAGTAGGGCAATGAAATCATTTGCATTTCCTGATACAGTAATAAAGTTACTTAAGAGGATATATGAAGGATCATAGGCAAAAATTAAAATGGTAGGGAACCTCTCTGATAAGTTGTATCTGAACCCAAGAATCAGGGAGGGGTGTCGCCTTTCCCTGTTTTAGTTTGTGTTATATTTAGAACCATTGGCAAAGAAATAACAAACTCAGAAATTCAAGGATATAATTGGTATGATATTCAAGAAAATTTGAAGATGATATTATCATGTATGTGATAAAACCAGAAAAAGAGGACATCTCAGTGTTGTGGAACATTCTGAAAAAGTTCTAGTTTTTTTTCAGGATATAAAATTAATGAAAATATAACAAAGGCTATAGCTGTAAAGTATGTACTCACCATGAATTGCTTCAGTGATACCCATATTTATGGGACGTGATAAAATGATGTATTTGGGAGTATGGGTTAAAAAGGACACTGTTATGGCAGCAAAGGATATGATGAAAGAGACTAAACAAATGATAATACAAAAATTGAGAAACTGGGAACACCTACCTATGGATATGGATAGCAAGATACAAGCAGTAAAATGTTTTCAGTCCCTTTAGTTTTATACACAGTTCAGGTATATTTTTATCAACCATGAGGATAAGATGTGGATAGTAATTAATAAAGAGTTGATGGATTTTATCTAGGATGGAAAGAGGGCAAGAATCTAATAGGATAAGTTGATCCTTCCAATAGAACAAGGAGATTTATGATTATCTGATTTGAAGGGATATGTTAGAGCTACACAGTTAAGGCTATTATCCATAAGGGTCTATATTTTATCATCGAACGCTTAAAAAAGCGAACGATGAATAATCGACCCCATGTAAGTGAAAGCTTACAATCTCAAAAGCTCAGAACAGCGATTTTTTTTCCAAGGGAAAAAATCGCTGTTTCAAAAAAAAAAAAAAATTAAAAGAATACATAAAGTGGGGGGCTTTGCCTCCCACACCCTCCCTACTTAAATATACCAACTCTGAGATTGCACTACAGTGCCGAAAATGGCAAAGTAACAGAAGCGGCCAAGCAAATTCTTTCAATTCTTTCCCTGGTTAAGAACTTGCTTAAAAGCTGCTTCATTATTTTGCCTTTTCGTTGTTTTACGTTTGACCAAGACGCATTCGATAGAATGTGTCTTCAGTCATCTAATAGGAACCCATACATAATACAATCAGAAAGTCATAATTCAAAATGAAAATGGTGAAGCAGGAAGAAATTCAAGAAATAAGGAAAGAGTGGAATTTTGGATGTAGAGCTTTAAGGAGAATTACAACAGTCATACAGAATACTATATTCATAAATTATCAAAAAGTACACTAAGAACTAAGCCATGAATATAGAAAGAAGATTCTGCCAATAGGGATGACTACAATTAAGGGCAGAGAGAATAGGCAAGAAGGGGGGTAGAATTTACTGGAAGAAGGTGGCAAAGGAACCAAGGTACTAGGAGCAAATAATTAGAGAAAGGTAGGTAACAGAATGGGAAGAGGCCAAGAAGACATTTGGCCTGCAGGCCAGAGAGTGCCTTCCCTATCAGGAATTGATATTAGAGTATAGGCAAAGAGAAAGGGATATGGGAATCCTTAGTGAAAGACCTGCACTAGTTGAGTTAAAAAAGGGATAATTATTAGGTATATAAAACATTACACAATAACTATAGGAATCAATCATAGGAGGTCAGAAAAGATTGAGAAAATAGATTATATAAGCAATTCACAAAGAAACAATTGGAAGACATATGTATGTATGTATCCCAAATATGCAACAAAGTCTACAAGATTTAGGATTTTTGCCTAGAAGTGCTTGTACAGATACTTTATACCCCAAGCAAACTCCAAAGACTTTTCCTCATGTAGATAGCAAATGTTGGAGGTGTGATGGGAAAAAAAGATGTACCTGGGAGCATATGTTTTTAAAATATAATAAGTTGAAAGACTTTAATTCAGGTGGCTGCCAGAAAAGCAATTACTAGAAAATGGAAATCAAAGTCTACACCAACCATACTTGAAGTATTAGATAGAAGAACAGGAAGTAGAATCTTTAGAAAAGGGTAGGAGTAAATTGCATAGAAAAATATAAACTGCATGAATAATACATGCAGAAAATGTTTTGGAGGAGGAACGAGGTTTAAGAGAAGGCAGGGATTATATTATATAGAGCAATTCATGAGATGTATAAAGTATATGTGTGAACTTGTTAATGTAGTTTGGTTACATTTATATAAATGTAAGTCTGCCTGCGTCACAACTGATAATTCAATACAGTTCTTAAACAAATGAATCAGGGGCAAAGCCAAACAATAATGGGGCAAAGGCACAAAATCAGGGATTTTAAATATTGCTCTTATATTCTTACAAAGTTACTAAAATAACACATTTTGCATTAGCATGCATTTTTTTGAAGGATATGAAATCTGAAATGTAAATGTCTCTAATTATTTAGTAACTTCTCAATGATTTGCCAGAAAACTACAGTTTTAATAAGGATAGATCAAAAATATGAGACAAAATCAGGGACAGTTGAGAGCTATGATTTCCTAGCATTTCTGTTTGCTATTTAATTTTTTCCATTTAATTTCATTTCTGGTTGTAATTCCAATGTTAAAGTTCCACAGTTAATAAAACTATGAAGATTATAGTGTTTTTATATTTTGGTGTTACTGTCTACCCAGTTTTCTGTGACAACACCCACAAAATGATGCCATAGTAAGTACTGAGCATGACTCTAGTATGACAGAGCATCCTGGGTATATGCCTCTCAACTGTCCAGATTTTCGCAGAATGTCCATTTTTGGCTTATAATTTTGGTTTGTTCCTCATAAAATTCTGTTTTTCTGGCAAATCATTGAGGACTGAAGTCAAGAAATAATGACAGACATTTGAGTTTCAAACTTCATACCCTTCAGAAAATCCACATTAATGCAAAATCTGTTGTTCTAGCAACTTTCTAAGTCTGTAAGAGCAATATTTAAAACTTGGCCCTATTTTTGGGCCTTTGTCCTCACATTATTTATGGCTTTGTCCAGATTTATTGCTCTAAGAGGTTGAGAGGTATGCCTGGCTACTATAAAACAATTTATTTCTTTAGTGGATGAGTTCATTATTCATATTATGACTGCACTACTACTTCATCACATATGTTAAGTTTTAATGTAAAGTATTCCGAGACATAGTTGATACCTTGTCTTTCTAGTAGACAAGTCTCTCCTGTTGCTGCAATTTGCATGTAAATATAGTAGCCTTGTCTTTCTAGTAGACAAGTCTCTCCTGTTGCTGCAATTTGCATGGAAATATAGTAGCCTTGTCTTTCTAGTAGACAAGTCTCTCCTGTTGCTGCAATTTGCATGGAAATATAGTAGTCCTATACACAAATTTAGGTAGTGAAGCATTGTGGGATCAGTCCTTCATGATGTCATGGCAGGAATTTTCAGGTCTAAGAAAAATGTCAGGGGGACATCAAAAACTATATAACATGGTATTGCTTGTGTGAGAAGTTTATGTCCAACTCCAAAAGTGTGTTACTTACACTTGCTTCAGAAAGTGCAGACATTTTAAGATGTCTGGCACCCTCCTTGTAACTCTTCTGATATTGTACAAAAAGGTATAGATAGCGGCTACAACTTTTATTTTTGAAACTGGGTTATGTATATGGGAAATGTGGCTGAACCTGTCACAAAATGTTGCCTACTAGAGAAAAGAAAACACATTTAACTAGTACCAAATTGTATAAAACTAGTATTATCACATCACAGTAGTACAATCCAGGAGACTCAGTTGCAAAGTTCCTTAAGGCTGGCAAACTTTTACCCTATGTGCCCATTTCATGCAACTTTTTCAGTGGCACAGCTACCCCTCAGAGATTAAGGATAAATGTATTTATTTATTTATTTGCTAAAATTGTGTTGACTGATTGGCCCTGTGGGTCAATACCGATTTTTATTTTTTTATTTGGGGGGGGGGGCTGGGGTTAAACACATAACACAGGGAAAATGTGCCAAGGAATGAAAAAGATAAAACATAATAACAGATATAGAGTGGAGTACAGTCAGAGTTACTAGCATTCATACATTAATAAAATGAGAGTTTTATTAACTGACAGTTTATTCAAATGTATATTTGTTAGTGAAATGACTGGGAGTGGAAAGTTAAATAAGGTGAGAGTAAGGAAATGATGTGAAGTTTGAAAACGGGATGTCCATGCAGGAACTTGTTGGATCTGACACCTTCCTTCAGTCTCTGCAAACACCAGGAAGTGTGTCTGAATTATTTCAATTGTCATTTAACATCTGAGACATTTTTTTATGATTTCAGTGTCTATCAGTCATAACTTAGATTGGGAATGGTTGAGGCCATCGTGAAGCATTCCTAGTGATTATCTTGTGAAACAAGGTAATTTGCTGTGTTGTTTTAGGAGTTCAAATCACTGCTGGCTGGACATAACTTAGTTGGGCAGTGTTTGGAGACCATCTTATAACATTGTTAGCAGTGGGCTACTATTAGTTGTACACTATATCCCTCAGTGTTACCACATTGCTACCAGCTGAGCAGACTCCTTATAGGAACATTGGAAACACAGGAATATAGGAATAATACTAGGGAGCAATCAGAGGGCCATAAAATCCCTAGCCATGTACAACTTAAGGAGACAAACTTAAAAGTTCTTGTAACCCCTGTCAAGCACTTAATACTGCTTACCTATGAAACTGAGCAGGTCTGTATATGGTAAGCTTAGTATAAATTTGTGTATACTTAACCTCTCATTAGGACTAGTCTAAAAGGTAGACAAATAGTACTTTGACCTGCAGTGGCAGCTTATTTCTTAGGTTGGGAATATGCTGTGCTAGAACCCTATCCCTCAAGGTAGTTTGGTGTAGATTTAGATCTCTAGTGCAGGTGTCTGTAGAGGCACTGGTCTGGTTCTGCAAGGAAAAAGGTCAAATAAGATTGAGTCTTTCATATCCCGAAAAGCTAGACACAGTTCACCTCAGAATAAAGGGTAGGCTACTTTGTATATATATATATATATATATATATATATATATATATATATATATATATAAAGTCAAGCTATTCTTTCAGGGTAATCGAAGGATTTAAGACATTACTTTTGTAGATTAGAAATATTTGGGACCCTTCCATAAGACTGTTGTAGTACTTTACCAACTGTGTTGTTCTCACATACTGTGTGTGTGTGTGTGTGTGTGTGTGTGTGTGTGTGTGTGTGTGTGTGTGTGTGTGTGTGTTTGTGTGTGTGTGTGTGTGTGTGTGTGTGTGTGTGTGCATCTGCAATATACCACTCTTAGCTGCAAAGAATTACTTGTTCCTTCATTTAGCTCAGTTCTCTTTCTACACCCTACACCTGGCCAGGCTATGAACAGTATATCTTGAACAATTAGAACAAACTAAATCTAAGATCTAGATAGACAAAATGCAAAGCAAACCTGCCTGCATCCCTTCTTTTGCCAGCCCTACAGCCCTAGGTGCTGTCAGGCAGTTATAGGACCTACCATATACTCACAGACCAAATTAGAAATAATTCAGCCTGTGTGAGGTGCAAATATCTGTGCAATCAGGAGGCATCTTCTCACCCAATAAGATGGCCTGTGAACATCGTGCACTACCACAGACATCTTATCACTAACACATTAAACTGACTGGCAAAAAAGTCACTACCAAAGCCTCTGAGAAATAAGAAAAGTAGTTCTCAGCAGATATCCACCACCACATCTCTATCACAAATAGTAAAAGATTACCAGGAGGTAGACCACAAACGATCTCATATTTCAAATTCCATGAGTAAAACATTAATTTCTTATTAATTGGTGACTCTGTTGTCTAGCATAATGACTCCACACTCACAAGACTAGATTATTTATTTATTTAACATTTGTCTGCCAGGAAAGTCCGACTTGGAACAAAGCCAATTTTCAGTGGAGGCCCAGGGACAAATGTTCCAGATGCATATCTTTGTAACATGGGAGGAGACCAGAGCACCTGTAGGAAACCCACACGAATGCAGGGATGACATGCTGACTACACACAGAAAGCACCTCAGCCAAGAATCGAACAGCAGAACCGCTTGCTGTGAGGTTACAACACAAACTGCTGCACCACTGCACCATCCGGGATAAAGCCAGGATTACTGTTAGCTGACTTTTTCTTGCCAGGATCCATGACATTACAAGGGCTCTAAATTCCAACTGACCATTCAGATATGGTTAAGACCTAGTGTTGTCCATGTAGGTATGAATGACTTGAGGTGCATAACAATGAGGGGCTTGCAGAGAGATATGTTTCATCTCATTGTGAATGCATGCAGTGTAGATAAGACACTGATCCTGAGTAGAATCCATTCTTCACACACACAGAATGATCATCATCTTCTTTCGGCTGTTCCCGTTAGGGGTCACCACAACAGATCAACTGTTTCCATTTTTTTCTGTCCTCTGCATCATGCTCTGTCACACCAACCATCTGCATGTCCTCTCTCACCACATCCATAAACCTTATCTTAGGCCTTCCTCTTTTCCTGTTACCTGGTAGCGTCATCTTTATCATCTTTTTCCAAATCTACTCAGCATCCCTCCTCAGCACATGTCCAAACCAACGTAATCTTGCCTCTCTGGCTTTGTCTCCAAACCTTCCAACCCGGGCAGACCCTCTAATATACTTATTCCTAATCCTGTCCACCCTTGTCACACTCAGTGCAAATCTTAACATCTTTAACTCTGCCACATCCAGCTCTAACTCCTGCCTTTGTGTCAATGCCACTGTCTCCAACCCATATAACATAGCTGGTCTCACTACCCTCTTGTAGACCTACCCTTTCACTCTTACTGGTACTCATCTGTCACAAATCATTCCTGACACTCTTCACCCACTCCATCTTGCCTGTACTCTCTTCTTCACCTCTCTTCCACACTCACCATTACTCTGAACTATTGATCCCAAGTATTTAAACTCATCCACCTTCGCCACCTCTACTCTTTGCATCCTCACCATTCCTCTATCCTCCCTCTCTTTCACACACATATATTCTGTCTTAGTCCTGCTGACCTTCATTCCTCTTCTCTCTAGAGCATATCTCCAACTCTGCAGGGTCTCCTCCACCTGTTCCATACTCTCAACACAGATCACAATGTCATCTGCAAACATCAAAGTCCACTGGGACTCCTGTCTGATCTTGTCTGTCAACCTGTCCATCACCATTGCAAATAAGAAAGGGCTCAGAGTTGATCCTTGGTGTAATCCCACCTCTACCTTAAACACATCCATCACTCCCACCGCAGACCTCACCGCTGTCACACTACCCTCGTACATATCCTGTACCACTCTTACATACTTCTCTGACACTCCTGACTTCCTCATACAATACCACAACTCCTCTCTAGGCACCCTGTCATATGCTTTCTCTAAGTCTACAAAAACACAATGCAAATCCTTCTGACTTTCTCTGTACTTCTCCATCAACAATCTCAGAGCAAACATTGCATCTGTAGTGCTCTTTCCTGGCATGAAACCATACTGTTGATCACTAATCATCATGTCCCTTCTTAACCTAGCTTCCACTACTCTTTCCCATAACTTCATGTTGTGACTGATCAATTTAATCCCTCTATAGTTACTACAGCTCTGCACATCACCCTTATTCTTAAAAATCGGAATCAAAACACTTTTTCTCCATTCCTCAGGCATCCTCTCACTTTCCAAGATTTCATTAAACAATCTGGTTAAAAACTCCACTGCCATTTCACCTAAACACCTCCATGCTTCCACAGGTATGTCATCTGGACTAACAGCCTTTCCATTTTTCATCCTCTTCATAGCTATCCTTACTTCCTCCTTGATAATACATTGCACTTCATGATTCACTATCTTCACATCATCCAACCTTCTCACCCTCTCATTCTCTTCATTCATCAACCCCTCAAAGTACTATTTCCATCTGCTCAACACACTCTCCTTATTTGTGAGTATGTTTCCCTCGTTATCCTTTATCACCTTTACCTGCTACACATCTTTCCTAGCTCAGTCCCTCTGTCTAGCCAATCGGTACAGGTCCCTTTCTCCCTCCTTAGTGTCCAATCTTTCATACAACTCTTCATAGGCCTTATCCTTAGCCTTCGCCACCTCTCTCTTTGCCATGCACCTCATCTCCTTTTACTCCTGTCTATTTTCTTCATCTCTCGGACAATCCCACTTCTTCTTTGCCAACCTCTTTCTCTGTATACTCTCCTGTACTTTCTCATTCCAACACCATGTCTCCTTGTCGTCCTTCCTCTGTCCATATGTCATACCAAGCACCTTTCTAGCTGTCTCCCTTACTAGCTCAACTGTAGTTACCCAGCTATTTGGTAATTCTTCACTGCCACCCAGTGCCTGTCTTACCTCTTCCCTGAACTCCACCTCACAATTACCCTTTTTCAATTTCCACCATTTGATCCTTGGTGCTGCCCTCACACTCCTCCTCTTCTTGATCACCAATGTCATCCTACAAACCACCATCCTATGCTGCCTAACTACACTTTCCCGGTCACCACTTTACAGTCTCCAATTTCCTTCAAACTGGCCCTCCTACATAAGATATAACCCAGCCACTGGGGATGCACAAGCCAGTGCATTTCTTTATGCCGGTCCCAAGCCTGGATAAATGGGGAGGGTTGCGTCAGGAAGGGCATCCGGCGTAAAACTTTGCCAACTCATTCATGCGGACAGCAGTAAATATTTACACACAGAATGATACCTATATACAAAGAAAATATGATTGGCATCAACAATCAGCATAGTAGTTAGTGTCATTCCAGAAGGGTCCAGTGTGTGACAACATAGGTCGAGATGATTAATAGTCAAAATTGCTTCACCAAGAATGGCCTGCACCTCTCATTCCATGGCTTTTGCATACTGTCTAAAGACATTGCTACCCCATTGTGTCCTTTTTTAGGCAGCGTACAGCTAACTGATATCCCCAATATAGCAGATGTCAATGTAACCATTTCTGACACTAAAGTGAACCATATCAAGGTGTCCATTCTCAACACCAAAAGTCTTAATAGAAAATTACCTGACCTTGTGTCTCTCCTGCAACCTTAACTCGTTCACAGTTGTGTAGTTACTGAGACTTGGTTTTTGTGTAAAGACAGTACTCCCTCCAAACCTGAATTTTGCACCTGTCATTCATTCAGGCCTAACAGAAACTGTTGTGGCATTTCCATATTTGTCAAGCATCACATCACCTTTAGACAGATTCTCAAAACTCCATAAACTGAAATCACTGACATGCAACTTACCTTGAATAAGACAAACTATCAATGTATAGCCTTCTAAGAACACATCCATATCCTCAGTGATGATTGTAAGTTTCTTAAAAATGTACTTCAGGAACCATCTATTACTAAAACTGCTTTTATAATGGGAGATTTCAACTACCCTTCATAAACTGGAGCACATACACCTCCAAAGGGTGAGTATGTCCAGAGATTCTTAGACTTAATAAAATACACATTCTTGAACTGAGAGTAAACAAACCAGATAAATGACATAATATTCTTGACCTATTCCTAACTAATATAGCTACAACATGTACCACCCCCTATAGTCTCTCCATCCCTAAGTCCAACTAGAAACTTGTAAACTTCTCTTTCAGAATCTCTAAAACTCCTGCAGTCAATAATTCTGATTTCAGAATGTGGAATGGGCAAACCACCTCAAACTATGTGCTTAGCTAAAATGAACCATATAACAAGAGAAAACTTCTTAAAAATCATACAACAGATCTAAAATTCATCATTATTAAAGACTGCGTCTAGAATATCAGTAAGGAATTAAAAGCTACTGTCAGAGCTAGTAAGGCAAATCATGAACTAAAATTAGTTCTAAAGTCAATGATAAGCATAAACCCTTCTTTAGTTACATTAGGAAACTAAGAAATAGTACCAGCAATGTTCTGAATTAATCCAAAATGGCACCGTCCACTCAGAACCAATGCACATAGCAATTATACTTTACAGACAAATTTAGTACAAATTTTACCCCAAAACAACTGTCTTAATTCTACAAATTCCTCAACCCCTTTATACCTTCCAATATCACAAAGGTGCATATCCTGAAAAATACCACTTCTACGGAGCTAATTTAGCTGGATGCCTAACAAATAGCATTAAACATGCCTTTGTTGAGTCCATCCTTAATCTGTTTAAATTTGTCCCTAAAGTACTTTGAAATGCAGTAATGATGCCCCTACACAAGGGCAACCCCACTACTGACTACAAAACTATAGAAATATTAGCCAAACTAGTCTAATTCACAAACTATGATATCAAAAACCTTATCAGGCTAGACATCCATCAGTTTCACTTTACAAAGGGAAATCCTGCCTACTCAGTTTAGCTAGCTTCTTTGAGAAGTTCTCTCTGACTGTTGATAGCTGTCATTCTGTCCACACAGCTTCATCGGATCTAGCCAAAGCATTTGACACTATACCCTATGCTGAAATCGTAAACAAGCTAAGTGCCTTAAAAGTGGATCCATAGTTGGTCAGGTTTATAGGCAACTGGCTGAAGGATAAAACTACCACAGCTTAGGAGGTAGGTGCCTCCACAGAAGTATGAAGGTAACTAGTGGTGTTTCCTAGAATTCAGTACTAGTACCCTTCCTTTTTAGCATCTCCACACTGGGAATCAGGGCCTTTGGTAAACTAAATTAAGTATGACTGAAAATTGGGTGTTCTTGACAAATCTCCCTGTGATACTGATTCATTACACTAGGAACTAACCCTGGTGTACAAATGAAATATAGAAAAAGGGCTAAAATAAAATGCAAAAAAGTGTAATATTATTGTCACATTTGGTAAGCAACTCTCTAGTTCAATGTACAGTCTAGCTAATACTATACTCCAAATTTATAATGAAGTCAAGGACCTTGGAACCAGGGTTGACAATTTCCTTTCCTTTGACCCACATGTAGCAGTCAGAATATCCTTTCATTTAGTATAACTAATATCTAAAGGAATTTCAAGCAGATGAAAATAAATTATCATCCCCCTTCATACAGCCCTAATTATCAAATTATTGAGAGCAATGCCCTATTCATGATGTACCTTTCTAGGCATATTAAGCAACTGTAAATGGTCCAGAGGTACCTACCAACAAGACTGTTGGCCTAAGGTCCCTACACTACAACAAAAGATTTGAAGTACTATCTCTTTACTCAGTTTCTTACAGGCTCTTATATGGTCACCTGCACCTTGCATTCAACGCCACTAGGGATCCCATCCTTTTCGATGTCTTACATTTTCACAAATCTAATACCTCTACTAATAGCATGAACTCAAAAATCTCCACTAGCACACAAAAGAAATACACTGGAGAGACAAATGCGTTATGCAGCAGCTACCCCACTTCCAGAACAAATATCATGTACAAGTTAAAAATGAAAACCTAGCATCATTCAGATTAAACCTGGATGGTTAGATGGGTACCTATAAATGTACTCTGAGACTGACCCACTTTGCCTTTCTTGTTTAAGAGGAGGTACATCATGTAAGGTGGATACTGACAAGGAGAAAATGATTTTGTGCCTCAGTCTCTTCTTTTTTCCTATGATGCTAAAAAAGGTGGAGAGAAGGTTTGTTTTAATGTAATTTAGGTTAATAGAGACATTTGTAAGAAATTGTTATAAAATGAGTGTAGGGATATATAAAGGAGAGATGTGGAGAGAGTATTACTTTGACATTAGTTTGGTTAGCAAGCAGAAGTGAATACGACTGTGGTTGGTAAATTAAAATACTTGAAAATAAAGTTGCTAAACAGGGCAACTAGGTGGCAAGTAACACACTGGCTTGTACTTGTAATATGTCACTGTTACATGACGTTGATAGTTGCATGATTGCCTAAAGGTGTTTTGTCATTGTCAAGTGTTCTTATTTCAAATGGGAGTGAGTTCTGGTCTCTAAGTAGGAAGTACAGAGGTGCCCTGTCTCAAAACCAGGTATTAGAATGTGAACTAGATGTTTAGTGTCACATCTGAAGGCTCTAATTGAGGAGTGACAGTTAAGTAAGTATGTTAAGGTGGCACACTGTTTTGTAAGATATACTGAGAATAAGTTAGATGTGGTTAAATGTTAATCAAAGGGCATCCAGTTTAATTTACATAGAATAATACAGGTATGGTTGTTGAGTAATTGCTGGGATGCAAATGTTGTTATTTTGTAGTATCTGGAGTCTACTTTTTCTTGAACTGATTTGTTGACATTAGCTATGGCATTGCATCCATAGAAGAATATGGGCAAAATGATAGTGTCGGGCAGCAATTATCTACTATAAGGGGTATAAGCATGTATTGATGCAGTGCAAAGAACGGACATTTTGTTAGCATCTTTTATAATGGTGTTGGCATGCTATCAGAAGGTGAATCAATTGTCTAGAATAATACCAAAGTATTTCTAATTCTAATGCCGCTCAACCTCTGTCATTGATTTTGATTGTATTTGCAGCAGATGAGTAATTTCCTTGACTAAACAGCATGCACATAGTCTTTTTTCTCATTTAGAATTAGGTTACAGCTCTTTAGTCAAGAGGAAGTGGATTGTTGTATGAGTATCAGTGTTTTTGTCGTTGAATACATTTATGGATTCATCTGCATATTGCAGAAACTTAAGGCCTTTTGGGCACTGGTACATGTCATTTGTAAAGACAGACAAGAGAAGTGTACTTAGAATGAAAATCTGCGGCACTACAATATTGTAGTTAAAAAGGTAGACAGGCAGCTTTGTCATGCAGACCCTGGAACCTCAACAGTAAATGTCTGCCCAATGGTCACTGCATTCCAGCAACTGCTCTTACTTTCTTTATGGTCATTCTGCATGCCTTTGACTATTCAGAATATGCATGTATCTGATGCTTGTCACAAGCAACTGACATTTATCTTTATTAATTTTCAGGAAATTTTGTCTTAACTGGTCCAGTACTCATTTCAGTCTCATGTTGTGCTGCCCCTTAGAGTCACCCCAAGCTAATACTGCATACAGAATAAACTATAAGAAATAAAAATATTATCATGGGTTTTTATTTTTATAAACACACCACAGCTTTCTCACTCAAGGGTGTTAGCATATGGTCAGAACAAGTCAGCAGCATGGGTTTACACTCCGTTAAGATGCCTTTCAAACCGAAGTCTCTGAATACACCTTATTAACCACAGAGCAAGTTGTACCAGTGGCTAAACAGCCAACAGTTGTATTTGCACCAATCACTTACAAAACTTCCCTCTGGCCTTCCTTCATCCCTTTAGACTTGCACATTGTGGAACAATGGTTACAAAGTCCACAGTTTCTATATTTTTGATTTACAGTTGGGCAAGGTTTCTGCTCTAATTCTTTATCTTAGCTTCCTATGTCCTAGAGTTTGAACAAGTCTTTATAGTAACAAATATTCTTACAAAAAAACCTGAATATCTCTGCATAGCATTACACTGCATATACATCTCTGTATTTAAAAGAACTATTCACATACGACTCATGTAACCGTTATTTTTAATTGAAACTGTTTGTAAACTATGTAACTGATGTCAAGGATGTCTAAATAATAGTATTGTTGCTCATGAATGAAACTGACCATAAATGATGTAATAATGCAAATGATGTCCATGATGTCTGTATAATGGAGCTTTTCTCCCTAGGCCTTCTCTAAAAAAGGGGCACTGTTTAGTCAGGCTTTCCCAGTAAACAAAAGCCAATAAATAATCATCATCAGTTAACCTACCTATGAACCTATGAACAGATAATGTGTTATTTAACATTATCTGCTCATAGGTTCATAGCTAGGTACTAGGCTATTGGCCCTGGGGCCTATATAAGCCTAGCCAAATAAGTTCTCTGGCTTTCGCCACCCAAGAAAGTTATTTTCCTGTGCCCCTGTCTAGCAGAGCCACAGAAGTGATCCCAGGGGTAAATTTCCTATTTCCCATCCAATTGTTGAGATTTTTCTTAAAGAGGGCTAATGAGGAGCTTTGCTTGACATGAATGAGTAGTCTGTTCAAGAGCATGGGAAGTCTGTGGGACAGGAATCTATCCCTCCAGCATGTTCTGTTTATTGTGGTGGCAAGGTTTAGGTCCCTGGAGCATGTGGCTTGGAGGGATTGGGGTTTCTTTAAGTGTAGCATGTCCAACAGATCTGGGTTTGACATGGCTTAGTATGTTAGGCAGAGGTCACCTCTGAGTAGGTGATAAGCGATGGAGTAGAGCTGGAGTTTGTTGAGACAGTCTACATATGGCATCTGTCTGAGGCCAGTAATCCTCTTAGTGAGGTATTTCTGTGACCTTTCTAGTTGTTGTAGATGTCTTGCGAGGTACATACCAAATGGAGCGTTGTACTCTATAATGGGTCTGATGAGGGATGAGTACAGAGGAACAATGACCTCTTTTTTTCTGGCGGTGAACCCCTTTGTGATGAGGTGTGCCACGTAGCAGGATTTACTGACTACTGTGGTGATGTGATTATCAAAGGAGAGTCTACTGTCCACCTGTTTCCCAAGGTCTCTTATCACACTTTCAGTGTTTAGTAGGCTACTGCCTATTTGGTAGTTCATGGGTACAGTGTTTTTCCCAAAGGAGATGACAATGCACTTCTTGGCATTGAGCTTGAGGCCATGACTTTGACACCAAGCATCAGTTTCACTGAGGCCTCTTTGTAGGATGTCCACATCATTAGGCGATTCTGTTATGGCACCTAGTTTGCAGTCATCTGCGAACTTCATTAGCCAAAGACCTGCTGTATTAGTCTGGACTTCTGAGAAGTAAATGCCAAACAGGAGAGGACCCAGGACTGAGCCCTGTGGTACTCCACTTGTCACTGGTCTGAAGCTGGATTTGGAGTTGGCTACTTTCAGTGTGTGGGGTCTGTCAGTGAGCCAGTTAGCCACCCATCTTGTGACATAGGGATTTATGCCCAGTCTAGTGAGTTTATCTATAATTCCAGAGTGGGAGATGGTGTTGAAAGCCTTGGCGAGGTCAAGATAGGCCGTGTGTACCACCTTACCCTCATCCACGGCTCTGGTGACTACCTCAAAGAAGTAAATTAGGTTTAGGAGACATGACCTACCTTTTACAAACCCAAACTGAGTGGGGTCCAGAGTTTGGAGGTTACCTATGTCTTTGTTTATAAGCTCCAAGATGATATGTTCCATGGCCTTGCAGACCAGGCTCGTCAGGCTAATGGGGCGGCAGTTCCCAGGGTCTGTGGTGACACCCCCTTTGTGAGTGGGATAACTGTCGCTGTGCACCATTCAGTAGGCACAAAGCCTGAAGTGTGGCTATGATTGAACATGGTACTTAGGTGGGGTGCCAGTTCGTTCTGTAGTTTGTGCAGAACGCAGCCTGGGATGTTGTCAGGTCCCATGAATGCTGTGTTCTTGGCTTTGGAGAGTGTGGTCTTTACTTGTGCAGCCATAATTACAGGGGCTTTACATTCTTCCAGTATAGTGATGGGCCCTTTGAGGGGTTGGGGGGTGAAGTTTGTATTGAACCTATCTGCAAGGATGTTGGCAATATCAGTTGGTTCTGTATATCTAGTGCCATTGTGCTGTAGCTCTGAGCAGATCTGAGTGTCACCACTGAGATTCTTAATATAGCTGTAGAATGCTTTGTGGTTGTCTTTAGAATCAGTGGCAATTTTATTTTCGTAACTAGCTTTGGAGGATTTTATGAGGGATCTGAGCTTCTTACTGAGGCTGACCAGGGAGTTCCTGCAATCGGGGGATTTTACTCTTTTTTGCAACAGCTTCTTCCTTCTGTTGTAGAGTTTGTTTATGGGCGGGGACCAACAGACTGGGTTCCTTTTTTTGGAGGGGAGCGTTTTGGTTCTGTTGGGGATGGCACAATCCATGCACTCATGTATGTGCTTATACAGTGCATTTGTATAGGATTCAGCAGTCGTACCCCTATTTTCCATCTGTATGGGTGTCATGAAGCTTACCACTTCTGTCTTAAGAAGCATGAAGTTGGCTTTAGAGAAGTTCTTTACAGTGGTTTCCTTAATGGGGGGTGGGGGCGGGATATTGATATCTAGGGTGATTAGCATGTGGTTGGATCTGACCAACGAGGAGTTGACCTCTGGCGTGGAACATCAGTTGCCCATATTGATAATAACCAGGTCCAGGATATTGCTTCCCCTGGTGGGGGTATGGACAAGCTGATCCACGGCACTGGAATTTATGAATTCCAGAAAGCGTTGAGCAAATGAATTAGTACATGAGTAGTTTTCCCAGTTGATGGCGGGGTAGTTGAAATCATCCATTATTAGGGTACTGGGTTGTACTTTAATATTACCCAGTATATCAAGAAACATGGAGTGGGTATCCTGGGGCATGGCAGGGGATCTGTAACAAGCTACAACCTGGATTGCAGTCTTGCCCAGTGTTAGTTGCACTTGGATAATTTCAGATGCATTATGTTGAAAGCAACCAGCCTGGAGGTGTGGATATCCTTAATGAATATGGACACGCCTCCTCCTTTAGTATTTCGGTGCAGGTTAGGTGGCCGAAAGGTGTGATATGAATTAAAGCCTGGTAATGCAGGGGTGCTCTCTGGAGCCTTGAATCAGGTCTCCATCACTTCACAGATGTCGATGTTCTCCATTTTAAGGAATGCCTTGAATGAGAGCATTTTGAGGTTTAGACTTCTAGCACTGAGTAGCATTACCCTCAGATTTTGCTTGCTTATACCTGCTATGGTGGTGGGTTTGTCATTTGAACCTTGCCTAAAAAAGGCACTATAGGGGTGGCAAGAGCCTTAGCCAGTATCCGGAATCCCAGGGGTGACAGGTGCACACCATCTCTGGCAAAGCATCATGGTCTGTCGATCATGTTGTCCCAGGCAGACAGACACTGGATCCCCTTAAAATAAAACCAGAAGTATGGTATGATATGATATGGTATGAGGAGGCGTGTCCATATTCATTAAGGATATCCACACCTCAAGTTGACAGTAACCTCTCTTTTGACACTCACATTGCCAAAGTGGTTAGGAAGACCTTCTACATTGCCCACCTGATCATGAAGGGATTCACATCCAGATCAGGAGAGGTCATTGTACCCCTGTACTCTTCACTTATCAGACCAATGATTGAGTACAACGCCCCATTCGGAATGTACCTTACCCAACACCTGCAGCAGTTGGAAAGACCCCAAAAGTTCCTCAGCAAAAGGATAAAGGGGCTCAAACATATGTCATACGATGCCCGACTGAAGAAACTCCAGCTCTATTCAGTCGTATACCGTCTGCTCAGAGGTGATCTGTGCCTGACATACAAGGCCATGTCTAACCCGGATTTAATGGACATGCTCCACCTCAAAAAATCCAAATCCACCAGAGCCACGAGAGCAAGAGACTTAAACCTCAACACGGATATAAACAGGACGTGCTGGAGGGACAGATTCATCACCCAGAGACTCCCTACACTATGGAACAGAATCCCAGTCCATGTGAGGCAGAGCCCCTCACTGACTCTGTTCAAGAGAAATCTTGACGAGTGGATGGGAGATCGTAGGTTTACCCCGGGAATCATCTCTGTGTCACTGCTGGACAGAGGCACAGCAAACTAATGGGTATAGTATTCTCATCCTAAGGGGTGGTGAAAGCCACACACACTCTGGCTAGGCTTATAAATGCCCTAGGGCAGATAGCCTAGTATGAACCTATGAACCTAAGAAGCTTAGCCAATTGTTGAAGTCAATCACTTTGTCCTTGTACTGGGGTATCATTCTGGGCGATGGCAGAATGCTACTCAGGGCTAGGGTCACACCTGCCTAGGCTACATGATTCAAGAGATCCTCCATGTCTCTTTTCATGTAGTCCAAGAAGGTACGTCACAGGTCACTCACACCAACATGGATAATGACAGAGTCATATTTGTACTTGCTGTGGAGTGACCTGAGTGCTTGCATTATGTGGAGGATCCTGGCACCTGACAGGCAGCTGACAGTAACTTTCTCCTTCTTTAGCCTGGTGAGTGGGACATCAGTGTACCTGACTATAGAGTCACCTATGACTAGTGTGTCAGGTATGTTGTTTTGCCTTATGGGCTGAGGTTGAGTGGCACACTGATTTTGTGGGCTATGTGTCATTTGGGTAGTGTTGGGGGTGGTTGCTTGTGTTTCAGCTTTAGAGGTCTCTGTTGTTTGGGCAGATTTTTATTGAGAACCTCCGTGAATGTAGGTGTGTGTTTTGTGTTACTATGTGTGGGTTTAGGTGGTGTAGGTTTTGATGGACTGTGTGTTGAGTGTGGTGTGGTGCAGGTGTTTACCTTCTCCTCTTGACTGTCTAGTACAGTCTTGGCTGGAGAGAGCTTGGCTTCCAGTTTGGCTATATAAGTGCTTCTCTCACATGTTGTAGTGTTGGGTGGTAGGAGGAAAGGGTTGTCAGTGTACATGAGGCAATTGCTACATTGCCCAAAGATGCCCGGATTCATCAGGGGGACAGGCGAAATACCAGGAGCTGACCCTTAGACATGCTTAGATAGGTGCTTATTAATTTAAGTACTAAAAACTGTTTTCCTCCTAACAAGTGAGGAAAGCTGAGTGCTGCAGTAATTTGTAGATTATCTAGTGCGTGCAACGAGTTTTGAACAAGTGCTGAGGACAAGGAAATGGTTTTGAGTGCTAAAACTAGAAAATTGGCTAGTTCTAAGGGAAAATTAGAAGAGCAAACTTTCTGGCACTGGAAAAAGTTTAACTCTAGTTAAACAGCTCTACGAGATGCGCAAAACCGTGAAACATGAGTTTATAAACAGAAAGATGAAAGGGATAGTCCAAAATGGCCAATAAAACTACAGATTCTGAGCTGAAACCACTCCTCCAGTGACAGATAGGCTGCTAAAAGGTCACCACTCTCACTGGTGAACAGAGAAGCTTCCTTCTATCTTAGTAAGTTCTGGGCAACACAGAAACTACAAAACAGCCCAGAATTCAGCAAAATCTGAAAACCAGACTCTAGTGGTTATAGAAAGGTGGGAAACAAGTAGAAAGATAGGATTTTTTTTTTGTTTTTTTGGGGTTTTTTTTTTCAAAAATTAAAACAGATACAGTAAAACAAACACTTTTAAAGCAGAAAAATGACTATCGCACTTGAATGTGTAGCCCTCAACAGTTCAACGGTTGAAAAACACTTAAAAATGATCAGTTAAAGTGCAAAAAGTATCAGAATTCAAAAAACAGTTCAAATAAGTTGCAAAGTTAATAAAAAATGCTCAGAATAGTGCAGCTAGCAAAAAATAAGCAATAAAAAGCAAAACAGAGGTACTTAATCCACTCAACGTCTCCTTTTCTCTCTCTCTGCTACTGTAGAACTCTGCAGGACACCCAGGCAGGATCTTGCTGAGATAATAAAAGCACAATAACCATGCAAACATGGATTTTTAAACAGAAAGATGAAAGGGATAGAAATAGCTCAAAATGGCCAATAAAACTACAGATTCTGAGCTGAAACCACTCAGCCAGTGACAGATAGGCTGCTCAAAGTTTACCACTCTCACTGATGAACAAAGAAATTTCCTTCTATCTTAATAAAGTCTGGCCAACTCAGAAACTACAAAACAGCCCAGAATTCATCAAAATCTGAAAACAGGACTCTACTGGTTATAGAAAGGTTAGAAACGAGTAGAGACACAGAATTTATTTGTTTTTTTTTTGGGGTTTTTTTTCAAAAATTAAAACAGATACAGTTAAACAGACACTTTTAAAGCAGGAAAATGGCTATCACACTTGAGTGTTTAGCTCTCAACAGTTCAACAGTTGAAAAACACTTAAAAATGATCAGTTAAAGTGCAAGCAGTATCTGAATTAAAAAAACATTTCAAATAAGTTGCAATGTTAATAAAAATGCTCGGAATAGTGCAAGTAATGATAGTAAGCAATAAGCAAAACAGAGGTACTTAATTCACCCTTATCTCTCTCTGCTGCTGTAGAACTCTGCAGGACACCTAGGCAGGATCTTGCTGAGGTAATGCAAGTGCAAAAACAGTGCAAAAATGGGTTTTTTAAACAGAAAGATGAAAGGGATAGAAAAAGCCCAAAATGGCCAATAAAACTACAGATTCTGAGCTGAAACACTCCTCCAGCTCAAAGCTCACCACTCTCACTGATGAACAGAGAAGCTTCCTTCTATAGTAGTAAGGTCTGGGCAATACAGAAACTACAAAACAGCCCAGAATTCAGCAAAATCTGAAAAACGGACTCTACTGGTTATAGAAAGGTGGGAAACGAGTAGAAAGATAGGATTTTTTGTTATTGTTTTATTTTCAAAAATTAAAACAGATACAGCAAAACAAACACTTTTAAAGCAGAAAAATGGCTATCACACTTGAGTGTGTAGCCCTCAACAGTTCAACAGTTGAAAAACACTTAAAAATGATCAGTTAAAGTACAAACAGTATCAGAATTAAAAAAAAAAAAGTTCAAATAAGTTGCAAAGTTAATAAAAAACGCTCGGAATACTGCGGCTAGCGTGAACTGAATGCCTTTCGTTTTTTAACTGTGTCATCTCTGTTATGAATTTTTTAATCAAAATCATGTATGTTAATGCTTATATATTCTATCTATATCAACACCCACAGCAGATGCTCTCCATACTCTGTGACTCTCATGTTATATAGCTAATGTATTATTGTATTAGTTGTTGTATCTGTGCAACCCAGACTGAACCTGAAATTGTTTATTTCTGATCACTGCTCTACCATCATAAATAAACTTAAATAAATCAATAAAATACACCTTTTACCAATGCCAGCCTCTTTGTTGTCATATTTATTGATGTTTTTATTTACAGTATTCAGTGATGCTTTTATTTACAACACTGAGCCCCTAACTACCAATACTGTGGCCTACAACCACAGGTCCAATGTCAATGATCCTGGTTTCACCTTATTGAGGCCTGCAGATTTGGTGCCAATGTTGCCGGGGGTCAAATATAAGGTGTTAGTCTTCCTGGTTGCATTTTTAGTTCTGGATCCTTGCCCATTGCCAGATGTGTCACAACTAACATTTTTGACATCAAGAGGTCTGTTCTGTACTGTATTTGGTGTACTTTTTCTTAATGTTTATTATTCAAGTGTCAGCTACTGAGTTAATTCTGCCCACTCAAGTAGTGTCAGCACTGGGGCATCTTATTATTTTGTACTACCTTATTTGGGACAAGTTATTGAAAAACCAGCACTGCTACAGATTTTCAATCTGGCAACACAATCACTATTGTCTTTACCTAGGGTTACCACCTGTCCCACTTTGCGAGGGACAGTCCCTCTTTGGGCTGTTGTGTCCTGACCAAAAAATATTATAAATAGCAAATGTCCTGAGATTGTAGGACATAATTATGTCCCATATGTAATGTAATAGTTGCATAAAATAGTTATTTCTCTATCTAAAATACCTACATGTTACAGGAAACAGGATAAGCAAGTAATCTGCTACAAGAATAAGCTTATGTTTAGGCAAAAAAGGAAAGTTATATCCTTTGTACTGACCGTGGGTTTGTGTCAGCCTGTAAAATTTGATGTGTGTCCTGAAAATGTCCCACTATGGCCATTTGAAAAGGTGGCAACCCTATCTTTACCCCCATATATCAAGATCCTGATTGGACCACAGGTAATTGTGACTATGACCCATTCAGTTCTGGTCACAGATTTTTGGGTCTTACAGGTCCTTTGAAGCAAATCAAGTACAGATCCAGGCCATACAAGCAGCTTACCTTACCAAATCAAGCATCTAAAAGGTCCCATTTTGTCATCTAAATCACAAGTACCGTATCCTAAAAGGCTTACAAGAGTCATGCAAAAGATAAAGCATTCCAAGTCCCACTTTGAATCTGATGTGACAGACTGTTGAAGGTGAAGGAGTGAGTTCCTTGGAATTACCTTAGATGACCCTAAATTTAAATAATTTCTGAACGTGATATAGGAAAAAGAAGGGTAGCCCACAGATCTAGTCCCTTCAACCATAGAAGGATATAACAGATTTGTCTTTTTTTTCTGCTGTAATCATCCTGGGTGGTTCCCCTTTGATGAGCATTTTAAAAGATTTCACCAAAGTGTTATGGGACAATGTAAACATGGTAGCCCCAGCCATCTGAAAAGAGGACAAAGTTTTTATGACCACTCAGAGATTATGCATTCTGATTGGAATCCTAATGAATGCTCATAGCACAACTTATCATAGTCTCAACATACCAAAATGATGTTTAAAACTTTAAGATTTATCTTCTTTCCCCTATGTTAAATGACCTAGAGTTTTGTTATACACGTTGTTGGCAGGACAATGCCTCCTTCCACTACACCCAGGATAAAATTTATTTTTGTATGAACAAAACATGCACTTTTCAACTCAGCATTTTGCTGAGTTATAGTCATGATGAGCAGCGGTGCAATAATTAATTAGGAAGATCTGAAGCTGGACCTTCCTGTCTATGCAGCACAGCTCATGAATGCTTCCACACTGGAGAGACCAGCTGTTCATCCTGCTAGAAGGGAATCAAGAGTGATGGATAGATTTGACTTCCAAGATGACTGCACACTGATCAACAGCTTGACTTCAGCTCTCCCAGTGTGAAAAAAGAAACTGAGAGATAAGGGCTGGTAATTCTGCCACTTTTAGTAAAATTCAGTCACTGGCTAGTAAGTACACTGCCTGAATGCCAGCAAACAAGAAACTTAGACAGCCTGAAAGAAAATCAACTGGAAAAGGTGAAGAGAAAACACTGACTGGGAAGAATCATGCAGATGTTCAACAAAAAACTGGTACAAGAGATGGCTTCCAGTATTTGGAAGAAAAAATAAATCAGATGTGCCCAGATAAATGAAACATTGAAGGAATACATCAACTCAAATAACAAAAAGATGAAAGCGGAAGAAGCTTTAAGCAGCTATTCAGATGAATTCATAAAGCTGCAAAAATCAGAGGTCAAAATGAAGAACTGAGTATGAGACTGCTGATATAGAAGTGTCTCAAAAAATGGTAGAGTTGGAGAACAGAGTACACTGAGAAAGCCTGAAATTTTCTACTTTACCAAAGAAACTGGAAGAAACAGACTGTATTAATTTATGAAAGCATAGATAAGCAACTGTGCTGGTATTTCACAACAGGATTTTTTAATTGAAAGGCCATATTGTGTGTATGCTCCAAACCAGGCAATGAGAAAGCAGCCAAGACCTGTATTAGTAAAGATGCAATCATACCAACAGAAAGAGTAGATCTGGACAAAACTGTGGCAGAAGGGTAAAGTATTAAAAATTGGACAGAGAAGAGTATTCATGGAAAATAATTATTCACTGTACACCACACTGAAGAGAAGCAAATTTATCCCAGCAATCAGGGATTGTCAAGATGCAGGTGTGAGATTCAAGCTAATGTATCCAGCTGCCTACAGAATATTTTTCCTATAGGATCAAAGACATTTTTTGATGGAGAACAGGCTATGGAGGAAATATAAAAGTTTTTCCAATAAAATATATGTCATCAAAAAGAAGGAGACTCTGCTTCTCCTTCTTCTGATAATAAAGCCCATTTGGAGGCTTTGTCAGTGAAACCTTTTCCAATGTTCCAAAGGAAAATGCTTGAGAGACAGAAAAAAGTACAAGATTTGACTTGAAAAATCAGGAGTACCTGGACTTAAACCATAGTCTGGGGTTGGGACAGGGAAAGGAACAGGAAGAAGACCAGCAACACTGAAATTAGTAAATAAATATGAGACTATAAACAATCAATCATATTTATGAATTATGGCTTTACAGGAAAAAAGTAGCTGAGAAAGACTGGACTTTTGTTCACTTTGTTAAACATGTGAGGGGACTAAAAGGCATAAACCCACTTCATGTCATTAATGTTTGGAAGGACACTAGAAGGACAATGAGAAAAAAGAAGAGTAACTACAAGTAAGACAATTGTTGTTCTTAACAATATTTGTCTAAAACTGTTCATGATATAAATTGTATTTTATATAGTAAAGCTTTTTCACTGATTGTTATATATGATAAAGATGCTAAAATTATTATTATTTTTTTCTTTTTTAGTTTTAAGAAATAAAGGCATTACAAACTAAAAAGAGAAGAAAGTTTGGACAAAAGCATGTTTTTCAAGTTAGTACACTATAATCTTGGGCTATTGGGGTGGTGGATGGAGTGTAAAAGTGCATAAGTTATATGTAGAGTTGAGATGTCTGGATTAATGCCATTGGCTTAATCTAATAAGTTTTTTGTGTGTGTATGTGACAGCATATGAGCTTTTTAAAAATAAGAGAATACTGTGAATATAATGAAGACTTTTCCCTTTATTAAATAAATATTCAGTGTGAGTTGGACATTATGCAGCTAAGGGCAGGTGTACATTTTGTTCTTATGTTTCCATGGAGATGAGATGACTACAAGTGCAGGCAATACAATACATTTCAAGAGATCTGGACACTATTTGCTGAAGGAATTATAAAATTAAAAGGTACAAGGGCAAGCAGTTTAGTAAGCAATAAAGTTTAAAATTATTGGAAGTGAATAAGAGATATCAGCTTTCCTGATACTTAAATACCTCAATGCATTTACAAGAATATTGTATAATTTTGCTTTATTTAAAGATAACCAGTGCACTTTTTCTTAAGGCTAAAAGCTGATTGATGTTTTCTGAAAGTACACAAACCACTTTTCACATCTGGGAGGGGAATACAGATAAGACAAGAATGAACAGTAATTAGGTAATGTCTGTGGGTGCAGCTCTCAATTTGAGACAATTGTTCCTATCGACAGGAGGGTTAAACTTCATTATTTGACAATGTACACAGTTGTATGTGTTTGTTTTAATAGATTATGGGGTTGTTCTGTGGGGTGTTTTTTAGTTTTTTTTAAGACAAAAGTCTTGTAAAATGTGATATAGGTTCAAATGGATATATCAAGAAACAACTGCATAAAAAATCAACCAAACATTATGTGGTGCATGTAACAAAATAGCTGTCACATATAACAGGTGGGAATAATGACTCCTTAGCATAATAACCTCACTACCCATATTATGTTTGAGTGTGATTGTCCCCACAGGTATAGACAAAAAGGAAATGGTACTGAATTATATTAAGATATGCAGAGTGCAAATAGTAATGGTGCAGGAGACACATTTTGAAAGAAGTCAGCATGTGAATATGATAAAAGATATCAAGATGAATATTCAGCAGAATATCAAGGGTAAAGGAAACAGGGAATAATTATATTAATTGCTAGAGGAGTTCTAACAGAGATAGAAGAGGAAAAATATAATAATGGTAGATTTGTGGTAGTAAGGAGCAACTGGCAAGGGGAGAAGGATTGCGCTAGCATGCTTCTATATTCCACCTAAAACTGCTATTATGGAGCTTAAGAAAATTTTGGGAGAAATAATCAGCTTTCATCAGGGAATATTACTTACAGGTAGGGACTGGAACTTGATTTGCAACACTGATGATGTATCTGGGGGATCTAGAAGGGAAAATATAACAAAAGAGGGTACATAGAAGAAATGTATGAAAATATTTGGTATGGAAGATATGAATTCAGTAGTAGGAATTTGGAGAGAATTTACATATTATTCCCCAAGGTACTATAACTGGAATAGAATAGACAGAAAGTACAGTTGTGTACACTTACCATAAATGTAGATGTTCAAGTGTATTCACTGTTGCAGTCATCACATTTGGGTTATCCCTGCCAGGGTAGCCCTTGGCTGGCCCGAATACCAGAGGCTTAGCATTTCTGCATCTGTTGCTGTTGCTTCAGGACTGACGTCAGGTCGTCACTAGTATAAAGTACAGCAGCTGACACCATTACATCAGTTTTTCTTGCCTTAACCTGTCAGGAGCCCCCAAGTGGGATCCAGGTTCTGGTGGAAGAACCCCACCAGTAGAAAGTAAATACCAATATGTTCGTTGTAAGGAAAAAGAAAAAAGAAGAGGGGGTGGAGGGAGGGAGGGAAACCAGGACTGCAACAGTTAATACACTACATTTATGGTAAGGGTACACACCTGTGCTATGTTCTTCGTGTTTCACTGTTGCAGTCATCACAACTGGGTTGATTCCGAAAGCTGAGGAAAAGGGTGGAGGCAGTCAAGGAAACTAGAGGCTGGCTAGGATGCCCTGCAAGACTGCAGGGACAAACCCTGCCCTGGATTTGGAGAAGATAGGCAGGTAGTAATGTTTGGTGAAGGTGTGAACAGATGTCCAGGTGGCAGCCTCCCGGGTGTTCCTGGTGGGAACTCCTCTGAGGAAAGCTGCAGAAGTGGAGGCTGCTCTGGTGGAGTGAGTCCTGACCCCCTTGGGGGGAGGCTTTCCATGTTGTTTATAGCAGAAATGGATGCAATGTGCTATCCATTTGGAGATTGTTTGTTTGGAGATGGCCTTACCCTCTGCCCCTGCAGCAAAGATAACCAGCAATTGATCAGACTTTCTGAAGGATTTAGTCCTGTCTAGATAGAATCTGAGCTGTCTGTGCACATCTAGAGAGTGCAGGATCCTTTCCCCCTTGTTCTGTGGGTTAGGGAAAAAGGTGGGCAAATTAATGGATTGGTTGAGAGCCACACTGGACACCACCTTGGGCATGAAGGATTGGTTAGTCATTAGGGATACCCTGTCAGCATGGAAGATGATGAAGGGTTCCACACCCATGAGTTGCAGCTCGGAGACCCTTCTGGCTGAAGTGATGGCCAGAAGGAAAGCTGTCTTCCAGGAGAGAACTTTTAGCTCTGCTGAAGAGGCAGGTTCGAAGGGGGGAGGGTGAGCTTTTCCAACACAAAGTTAAGGTCCCAAGCTGGGGCTGGTGCTCTTCTGGGTGGCCTGAAGTTGCTATCCCCTCTTATGAACTGTTTGATCAGAGGGTGTGAGAAAAGGGGCTGCTCAGTGGGAAAATGAGCAGAGATAGCAGAGGTATGAATTTTAATAGAGGAAAAAGAGAGTCCAATGTGTAGCAGGTCAGCTAAGTAATCCAGCATGAGAGGGAGGTAGGGCTGTGCATTATTGGCTCCCTTAGCCTGAATCCAGGTGCAGAACCTTTTCCATTTGTCAGCATAAGACTTCCTAGTACTAGGATGTCTGGCCTCACATATAACATCTAGAACCTGTTTGTTGAGGTTGGCAGATTGAACAGGAGTTAGGGAATAAGCCAAGCTGCCAAATTGAGTGTCTGCAATTGGGGATGCATGCATTCCCCTTCCCTCTGGGTCAGAAGGTTTGGAATCTGAGGGAGATGCCAAGGTGGCAGAGGGGACAGGCTGCACAGCAAGGGGTACCAGTGCTGGTGAGGCCAGTCTGGAGCAATAAGAATTGTCCTTGGTTTTTCCTCCTTTATTTTGAGCAGTACCCTGTTAGGTAGTGGAGGAAAGGCATAGGTCGATAGATTGACCCAGGGGAAGGACAAAGCATCCACTTTCCAAGCCATGCAGTGATGCTCCCTGGTGCAGAACTTGCTGAGCTGATGGTTGGTGTGGGAGACAAAGAGGTCGACCTTTGGGGTGCCCGATTTCTGAGTTATTAGGTTGAAGGTTCTTCTGTTGAGCTGCCACTCATGTGGGTCCAGAAGATTTCTGCTTAAGTGATATGCCAGAGAGCTGAGAGAACCCGGTAGGAATTGTGCTAACAGGTGGAGTTGTATGGCAGAGGCTGTGTGCCAAAGGGTCATGACCAGCCTGCATAGAGGGTAGGACTGAGTCCCTCCCTGCTTGTTGATATACCACATCACAGTTGTGTTGTCTGTTTTGATCAGAAGAGCCCCTGGAGAGAGAAGGGGCTTGAAAGCTATCAAGGCATGCTGGACAGCTATCATCTCTTTTTGGTTGATGTGCAGATGGATTTGCTGTGGACTCCATTGGCCCTGTATGCACATGCTGTCCAGGTGTACACACCAGGCATATTCTGATGTGTCTGTGGTGAGGGTCTGGGTGGCATGGGATGGTGAGAAAGGTAGTCCTTTGTTGTGGGAGCATGCTGTTGCCCACCAAAGAAAATCTTTTCTGAGGCAAGGTATTATAGGTATAAGAGTCTCCAGGTCTTGAGAGTGTTGACACCAAAGGCTTTTTAGGTATTACTGAAGTTTCTTCATATGTAGTCTGGCATATGGAAGGAGTAGAATGCAAGATGCCATGAACCCCAGAGCTTACAGGATTTTCCTTGCAGATAGTTGGGGTCTGGTGGCTAGCTGAGAGAAGTAGGCTGTCAGGAAGGTTTGCTTGTCTGGTGTAAGGAATGCCATCTGGGATGCTGTGTCCAGGTTGCTCCCAGGAATATAATCATTTGGGTGGGTACCTGTTTGGATTTCTTTTCATTGACTGTGTACCCTAGGGAGGTTAGTAGGGACTTTACAAAGGCCAGGTGCTTGAGCAGCTTTTCCTGGCTGAATGCCTTAATTAGGCAGTCGCCTAAGTATGGGTAAATCTGGATATTCCTTTGTCTGCAAAAGGCAATGGCTGGAGCCAGACATTTTGTAAAAACTCTGTGAGCAGTAGATATGCCAAAGGAAAGCATAGAGAACTGAAACTGCTGAGATCCTGCCCTGATATGAAGATATTTCCTGCAAGATTCCCTGATAGGAATGTGGAGGTAGGCCTCCTTTAGGTCTAGGGTGGCTAGTCAAGCATCCTTGAGCATGGGTAGCAGCTGTTGTAGGGTGAGCATTTTGAATTTTGGGATCACCAGGAAGGTGTTTAGAATGGATAGATCAAGGATGGGGCACCAGGTTCCCTCTTTCCTGGGTAACAGATAAAGTCTGGAGTATAAACCTCAGCCTTTGTGTTCTGCAGGAACGTGCTCTACTGCCCTCATGGAGAGCAGGGAAAGGACTTGATTTTGCACCTCTGCCCACTGGTTTGGAGGTAGATCTGGAAACATTTTGGAGTTGGAAGGGTATGGAAAGAAAATTTGTATCCATGGGACACTATGTTGAGAACCCAGCTGTCTTTGGTAATGGTGGCCCACGTGTTTGCATGAAAGGAGAGTTTTCCTCCTAGGGGTAAGTGGAGGTGGGCAGAGAGAGGGGTGGGGGATAAGAATCATTGTGATTTCTTACCATAAGGGGGTGGCTTAGAACTCCCTGGTTTTGAAGTGGAGGTAGTCCACTGCTTAGATCTCTGCATTCCCTGTGACTGCTGTCTGTGGGGTCTGGTTCCCTGGGGTCTGGGCTGAACTGACATGGTGGGAGCAGGAAAGGACCAGTGCTTGGAAGGACAATGCCTGCTGAACCTGGGTGGCTGGACCTGTAAGGAATCCTTAACTGTCTGCATAGATTTTGTTTTTCTTCCATCTTTTTTAAGACCTCTTCTGCCTTAGTGCCAAATAAGTTGTCTTTGTGCAAGGGGGCATCCAACAATTTAGATTTAACATGGTCTGGCAAGGGCTGTTCCTTAAGCCAGGCATGTCTCCGAAGGACAGAACCAGTGACTGCTGCCCTGCAAGATGCTTATAGGGCATCAAAACTACAGTGCAAGGTGTGTTTAGTTACTTGACTTGCGGAATGCATTAACTCTTGTAGCTCTTTAGATTCTGCGCAAGCAGGAAAGGAAGACATTTTTTGTTTGAGGAGTTCCAGGGTATGTTGCCAAAATTTTAGCATATGGAACTAATGATTTAGTGCTCTGATAACAAGAGTAGTTGAGGTGTATACATTTTTACCCCATCTGTCTAGTGCTCGGGAATCCCTATCTGAGGAGGTGGGATTCTTAGCAGATGTTGTTTTAATTCCTTTAGGCCCTTGAGAAATTACCTCAGGGTCAGCAGTAGGATTTTTAAAAAGAAATGTATGTGAGTCAGGGACTCTGTAATACCTGTCTGGTTTTCTGGGTGCAAGAGGGAGGGTGTCGGGAGTCAAGCTGGATTCCAGGAAAACATCCTCCACAACATCCAGAACTGGGGCGAAGCCCAGGGGTCTGTGCTGTGGAAGATCTAAGAATTCCCTGAGTCTCTTTTTAGACTGAGGGTAGTCCTGACTTTCCCATTGGAAATGCTCCCTTAAAGTGTGAAGGGTTTCCCCAAAGGAAATATCCTCTGGGGAGAGGCTGAAGGAATGGAACCCTCTGTATCAGAATCCTCATAAGCAGAGAGGGATTACATGTCTTCATACTCAGATGCATCAGAGTCATCAGACTCCTGTTCAGACAAAACTACAGGGGACAGATCTCTTTTTCTTTTGGAAGGGGTAGCTTGGCTTCCCCTGATCAGCATGATAAGGTCATCCACCATTTTAAGCATTTGAGGCTGAGGCAAGGAAGCAGGCTCCTGAGATTGGGTCGTCGGTTTCTTGGGTGTAGTTCATAACCTGGGCCTAAGAAACTCGGTAATTTTTGGAAGAACGGTAGTCGCAAAAGAAGTCGTCGGTTTGTGTCGAGAATCAGTAGTGCAAAGGACTTCCTCGAAAGCCGGTGCCTGCTCAGGGGCTCTGGACCCATCTAAGGTAGAGATGACCGCAGGATCCTTAGTCGAAGAAGAGTTTTGTGGCATACCAGACTCTGAAAGGGTCTCGGTAGTGGCCTGCGAATCCACAGAAGTGGGCATCAGGGGCTGCGAAAGCACCTTACTGAGGACCGGAGAAGTGACGACTAGCTTAACAGGAGTGTCATTGGTAGGTTTGGACCTGTGCAGTCTGTCTCTGTCTTTATCTTTACATTTTTTTTTGAAGATCTGCTGTTGGATGGCTTACCGAAGCCATATCAGAATTCGAGGACTGTAAGTGAAAATATCTAGCTAAAATAAGGGCCCGACGACGTATAGTTCTGGCATTGAATAAAGCACAAAAGTGACAGCAGGGTACATCGTGGTCTGGGCCTAAACAAGTGATGCAGTAAGAATGAAAGTCTCAGTGTGGTATTTGCTTTCCACAGGCGAGACAATTGTTAACTTTTTCTGACATCGGTTAGTGCAAGAAAAAAGGATCCCCAATGGGGTACTTAGCTTTAGAAGACTTCAGCTTCAATTCAGAACATGAAACTCAGGTAGCAGCTGACCGGCACTCATGCGAACTGCTTCTGCTTTGGGCTCCATGACAAGAAAGACTGATGTAATGGCGTCAACTGCATTACTTTATACTACTGGTAACCTGACATCAGTCCTGAAGCGACAGCAACCGACGCAGGAATACTAAGCCTCTGGTATTCGGGCCGGCCAAGGACTACCCCGGCAGGGATAACCCAAATGTGATGACTGCAACAGCGAAATATGAAGAACATATTACATTTCACAGGAACATGTGAGTTTAGTTGAAAGCTTCGACACATATACAATAACTAATTCAGATTGTGCACCAATAGCAATGAAGAAAAAATACAGGGATAATGAAGTGAAAATGAGACACTGGTGCTGGATAGATGAAATTATTCCAGAGTTATTAGGGAAGACAGACATTTCTTTAGAAGTTATAGCTAGCAAGTGGGATAAAATGAAAGTAGAGTTAAAAGCAGTGTATAAATAAAATAAAAAGAGATATGGTTAAAAAGTAACAGGAATTATTTAGCGGGGCTGACAAAGATGAAAGTATTGCATCTCACAGAACAAGAAGAGGCACAACTGTAGAGTGCTAAAAATAAAATAAGGGGATAGCTATATAATATGCATGAGTTTAGAAACACTGCTGTTATGCAGCTATTTTTGATAACTCATAAAGTAGCAGAAAGTATTCTAAGAATTAAGCCAACATGAGACTGGAGAAAGGAGATTTTACAGATAGGAATGACTGCAATTAGGGGTATAGAAAATATGGAAGACAGGACTAACATTAACTTGAGAAACCTGACAAAGGAACCAAGATATTAGGAGCAAATGACTAAAGAGGGAAAGGTATTAGAATGGGAAGAGGCCAAGAAGGCATTTAGACTACATCCCTGTCAGGGATTGATATCAGAATATAGGTGAAGAGAAAAGCATAGGGGAATCCTAAGTGAAAGGTTATAGTCTGGTGTAGGTTTTAGATGAATCTAGAACAGGAGCTGCTGTTAAAAAATAGATAATAAGTAGGGCATATGAAATATTGTACAATAACTATAGGAACCAAGTAGAGGAGGTTAGAAAAGATTGGGAAGAGAGACTGGATAAGCAATTCACAAGGAAACACCGAGAAGACATATGTATGGCTCCAAATTATGCATCAACGTCTAGAAGATTTAGGATTTTTTTTCTTGGAACTGTCTGCATATGTATTTGTTTACCCAAGCAGACCACAAATAATTTTTCCTGAGATAGATACCAAATTTTGGAGGTGTGATAGGGAAGAAAGGGGCAACTAAAACATATATTTTGGGAGTGTAATGAGTTGTCAGACTGTGACAATTCCCTACAGAACACTCTGCCAGAAATATTGGATGGGCAAATGGGTATAACTAAGGAAATTATTATTATTATTATTATTTTTTTTTTGTTCAACTGGGATACAGGATTTGAATTCCCTAGATAATAAAGCCTTGTTATGTTTAATTCTGATGACTTCCAAAAAAACAATTACTAGAAAACGGAAATCAAAGACTAAACCAACTGTATTTGAAGTACAGAGATAAAAGAACTGCAAGTAGGAGCTTTAGAAAAGTGTAGGAAAAAACTACATAAAAAATGGAAATTGCGGGAACAATACATGCAGAATAATGTTTTGGAGGAGGAGTGAGGTTTAAGGGATTGCAGGAATTGAGCAATTTATGTAATGTTGGATCGATGATAGTTATACAAAAGACTGCATGTGCTGTATTATGTTTGTAACTGGCAACATGGTAATATGGTTGGTTTTCTTTTGTATAAATGTATGCTTGCTTACATCCTAAGTGATAATTCAATAAAGGTGTTAAAAGAAGAATGATAGATTGATTTGGCAAGTGGAGTTACATCATCCACACTTTCAAGTAAAGTTTTGGATGAGATGGAGAAGCTACTAGATAGGCCTTTGACAGACAAGCTATGGGCTTAGGCCACAGTATCCACTAATGTGATGAGCTGCATGATCTGAATAATGTATAACATAGCTGGGCATGTGGCTTGAAGTACAGGAATGACATACCCATATGCCACCATTCCTGCTTCTGACAACACAAATGTTTTAGAAGATACTGGTGAAACTTGGTGCATTCTTCTTTTATGGAACCGTTCCCACTTGGTGATGATGTAAAAGATCACTTCAAGGATGTGGAAGAGAAGGGAAAAATGTTCATGGTTCTTGCCATACAAATTCCAACCTCTGCAGACCTCACATAACAGAATACAGAGGAGAAAATGTCAATTGTGGTTCTAATGGAGGTAACAGCAACACTAGAAAGGGAATGCTGGGAGAAGCCAAGGTCAGCAGACAATTTCCATCAAAGTTATCATCAGAGAGATTATGCTAAGCACGGCTCACCAGAAGGCTATAGTCAGCCCCAGAACAGATCATACAGAGAACATATATCCCAGCAGAATCACAGACCTCCATCAGTATTCTAGGATGGGCAGCTGTATGACTCAAACTGAAGACCTTTCAGGACAGTCTTCCACAAGGGACTCACTAGGATCAACTCATCCACACAGATATAATATGGTAGCAATCATCTGGTATATCAGCATAGGGGCAGAGACCCACTCGTAGCAGAAAAGCCATGTCTCCCTGGGAGTGCACCATAGACAGCAATCACTTCTTGATGACAACACACATTCCAGCAGAAGCCAACTCACTGGTCAAAAAAATCAAAAGGTGCCTTTTTCTTGTGCACGTATAGCTGTAAAAGCATAACATAGCCAACAAGATCTTTCACAGGTGGGGACAACTAGTAGTCAACTGTTTTGCCTCCTCATCAAAGATGAAGTGTCACCAGTACTTCTCATTCGTCCCTGCCACAAGGTAACCACTGAGGAATATGTTAGAGGAGAAATAACCATAGAGGCTTGTGTACACATTCCTACCAACATCACTAATACCCAAATTAATTGAGAAAGCCAGAATGCAGCAGGCCAAAGTAATTCTCATAGTCCCCTTTTGACCTAATCAAGCTTGGTTTTCACTTCTGCTTGTGTACCTACTGCATAGTTAATTGCATTCCTCAACCTTCAAACATTTCCTTTCTGACTCCTCTGGTGAACCCCATCAAGACAGCGGACCCTAGAATTATCTGTGTAGCATTTCCAATTGCAGCCACAGCCAGAAATTCACTATAACACAAGAAGGTTACTGATATCCTCAGATCACTGCTAGAACCATCCAAAAGAAAAATCTACAAAGAGACATAAGTGTGGTCCAAGATATGGATGGATGACAGAAATCTAGGTCTCAAGTCAGTACCTCTTTTGGCAGTCCTGGAATAGCTCTCAGACTTGCTTGACAAAGGTCTCAGCTATACCTTGTGGCCATCTCAGACTTTCCCCTTACCCTTCTTCTGGTCAACAAGACCCTTCTTAAAGGCATCTTTTATCTAAGGCCTCCCATCAGAGACCCTATGTATCCCTTGGACATTTATATATTACAGAAGGTTGTCCAGCTAGCTTTTAAATTGGCAACAATAGATGATTTAAGATCTCACCCTGTTGGTTAAACATTTTCATGGTGGTTATAACTTCAGCAAGGAGGAAGTCAGAGTTGCAAGCCTTGTCAGTAAATCCTCCATATTTAGTAGCTCACAAAGAAAGCATAGCCATCAGAGCTAGGCCCCTCATTATGTCTTATGTGGTCACAGTCTAGCCTAAATAAGACTATCACCTTCTGACTTTTATTCTTACTCCAGCAAATGGTAATACCTACTCGATGTTATAGATATTCACAGGCAGCTGGACTTTTTCCTTGATAGAACACAATCTTTCTAAAAGACAGACCAATTGTTTATCTCCTATGCCAACCCCCAAAATAAAAATGGGTCCTGGTTTCTGAACTAACACTGCTCAAGTGACTAGAACTAACATAAAGTATGTTATCTGACACTCCTGGTGATGGTTTTGTAGTACTAAGCAGCTTCGCCCAGAACTCCCAAGGGATAACAGATGAAATTGAACAGACTGATCACTCAAAGGGAAATATAGGTCCACAAAGATCTGCTGGAGTAGGTCCTTAAACCCAATGTAAAACAAGCCAACTTGACGTATGGGAGCAAAAACAGAGAATCCAGCCGATGAGACACAGTGTGGTGCCAGAGTGATATCAAGTATAGTGAAGAGGATGAAAAATGAAACAGTGAAACCAAACAAAACTGAAGTTACACTAGCAGAGGTACCCAATGAAATTAAAAGTATGAACAGTTCACTTACTCATTATATAGATGACGCTAAACAAAAAATACAAGAGATAGTGTGTTAAACAACCATGCAGACATTACCCAGCACACTATTCAGGATACTGAGCAGCTAAGATTGCTTACTGAAGCTCTGGAGACCTGATTGGAATTAACAGAAGAGCTGCTCAGGGACCAGCAGGTCATGGCAATGTGAAAGAACATTCACATTAGTGGAGTGTCAGAAGGGGTAGAGAGAAAAAAATACAAACAATGGATTAAAGCCCTCTTATGTAAATGGACTACTGCACCAAAAGATGAAGTTAGCAACAAGAGGGTGTATATAATACCATAGAACCCCAGAATTAAGCACGGACCCAGACATTTAATTGTCCACTTTGAGACGTACAAAATAAAAGAGCATATTTTGTCACTGTTATGGAAGCCAGGGTCTAATTTGCAATACAACTCAAGCAGAATCTTTATAGATCAGGATTATTCTACAGCAAGCAGGAAAGGAAGGGTGACATTCTACCCAGTAATGCAGATGGCCAAGCACAAAGGGATCCACTCTAAGGTATTATATCCGGTGGTAATAAACTTTTCTTCCCAAGAGGTCGTAGAATAACAGACAACACTAAGAAGCACAAAAGTGGATAGAGGAATTTCTTTGCTCAGTTATAATGGAAGGGTCAGTGGACAGGACCGACAAACTGAAGAATGATGAACTCTCCAGGGAGTCAACACCAGAAGCAAGAGATAGGCCCCAGAGTGGATTCTTCCCAATATTCAAAAGCGTTCGAGTCCTGAAGGAGAGGGCAGAAATGTCCCAGCAACTTTGGAAACAGAAAAAGCAGCAAAGGCAAGAGGAAGAGGAATGAACCAGCAGGATAATACTGGTAGTTGGATGGCTCAGAGTGGCAGTAATTATCCCCAGTTGCAGTAAGATAGAGATATAAAGCTATCCTATGAAACTATTAAACATTACAAGGAGAAAGACTGGGGCATAATATGGACTAAGGAACATTAGGTTACTTGTGGCAGAAGCCAGACAACTACTCTTAAACTGGTAGGGGGGGTAAAACAATAATATAAAGACTATAGACTGGGGGGGAACACTGTTGGTGAAAATGCATTTAGTAGTACAGCAACAACACTATCAGAGGAAATCAATGCCTAACACTGATCATGTGGGGACTAAAAGGATTCCTAAGAGACTACAATGGGAAAAGTAATACCCACATCTTTGGAAGTAGCTAATGTAATAATGTACATATAAAATACAACAAAAAAACAGGCTTAAATAGTGGGAAGTATACTTGCTGTGTTCAATTCAAGTCAGTCACAAAAGGTAACCAAATGTTCCACAAAAAGAAACGAAGCTGTAACCTACAAACCGCTTTACTTTGCGAATTCTTAAGGCCTGATGAAAATTAGTTGAAAGCGCTAGCCCTGTGTTTTAATTATTTTAATAAACGTGGTTTCTACTGGACGCTTGGATTTATTTTTACATGCTGACTGCGTGTTTTTTCTACAAGCTATTGCCCAGTGGATGAGTAGGTTCGAATGAACACTCTATGGTGATTTTGACTCTTCTTTATTGGATTAAGAATTCGCAAAGTAAAGCGGTTTGTAGGTTACAGCTTCGTTTCTTTTTGTGGAACATTTGGTTACCTTTTGTGACTGACTTGAATTGAACACAGCAAGTATACTTCCCACTATTTAAGCCTGGTTTTTTGTTGTATTTTATAAGTCTTGTTTATTATCAGGCGAACAGAGTGTAGTGAGCATTATTCTTTGTTAATAATGTACATAGTTTGGAAGGTTTATGTTGAATGTGTTTTGTTTTGTATGTTAATACTGTTGCTTGAATGTGCAGTCACAAGGATTTCTTACAAAAGTATATTATTATTTTGTGTCAGGGTGCTATGGCTTCCTAAGAACACACTGGTTAATAGGGAAAAAACATGTGCTAAGGGAGAGGCCTTACTGTTGGATGAAACGATGTAGAAAATTAAAATTCAGTCATGGATGGGTAGCAAGTAGTTAGCTGGAATGTTAATGGGTTGACAATCCTGGTTAAGAGGGACAGGATATTGAACTGACTAAAATGGGAAATACTATCAGTGTTAGCCTTAACAGAATCTCAGTTAACAAGGGAAGAATATCTGAAACTTAGAAGGCAAGGATATAAAGTATTGGCAGGATCAGAATATACAGGGGCAAAAAGGTGAGGGGTAGTTATATCAAAAAACATTAGTAAGGCAATTAACTCATTCACTCCGGAGCAGCTCAGAAAAAGCTGTCTGCTTAATTCCACCATAAAAACAACATTGCAGCCTGAGCTCATTTTCAGAAAATACATTTCTAATACCATACAGAAACAAATGTTCATAACTCTTTAACTATAAGAGCTCGACTAAAAATGTAAATGCAAAAGTTGTTCAGCAGACACTGACCTTTCCAACAGTGTAAATGTTGATAGTGCATATTAAAGTCATTATTAAATATTTAGCAAAGAATGCTGATATTGTGCATATTTTTTACCTTTTTATTTATTATTTATTTTATTTTATTTTACATTTGTTAACCGGGAAAGTCCGGCTGGACACATGTCCATTTTCAGCGGAGGCCAGGGGAGGAAAGCTCCAGTTACATATGAGGTGCATTATCATATATGAACAAGTTAATAAAAATGGTGGATTACATATACAAAGGATTTAACAATCATAGGTAAGTATGGACAGTTTACAAGGCTCTTAGTTTTCAGAAAGTAAACTTCTCTTACACTATAATACATTATGTATACATTCAACACATGCAGTATATTACAGCCTTATACAGTAGGATATAACAGTAGTTAGCAGGATTGTATATATTTTTATAATGTTTTAACTTATAGAAGTAGACAGTTAAATGTGAGGAACTAGATCCTGAGTTAAAATATTTCATATTAATAAAAGCAGACAGTTACATGTGAGAAGCTAGTCTTATCATTGCCAATGTGTGTATATATTTCTAGTAATTCAGCCTTTACCCAGGGGCAAGACAAAAGCATAACCAGTTGTTGGTGAGGTGGGTTTTTAGTAGTTTTTTGAATTGTGTTGTTGAGTTATTTGATGTTATTTGGGCAGGTAGGGAGTTCCAGAGTTTTGAAATGTAGCAGTTGAAGAGAGATTTACCTGCCTTATTGTTATGTCTTGTAACTTCAAGGAGGTTAAGGGTGCTTGATCTCAAGGTTCTTGATGTGGTGTGGGGATGTATTAGGTTTTGGAGGGCTGGAATATTTTGTGTGTGATGGTATAACTTATGCGCTAGTGATAGTTGATGGAGTTGAAGTAGCTGAGGGAACTCCAACCAGTTCAGTTTTTTGAGAGATACGCAGTGGTGTGTTCTATATGCTGATTCAGTTGCAAATTTAGCTATTTTATTATAGCAGGTTTCTAGTTTGGATAGCTCTCTTTTATGGAGGTTAGTAAATACTGAGGATTCATAGAGGAGGGTGGATAGTAGATGTGTCCTGGCTATTGTGATTTTGGATTGTTTGGAGAGAAATTGCTTGTTACGATAAAGGAGCCCAAGTTTTTTGTGAACCTTTTTTACAGTTTGAGCAATATGCAAGTCAAATCTTAGGTGATTGTCTATTTCTACGCCTAAAAGCTTGGTGTGGGTAGTTGGAGTAATGACAATTTTGTTATTAGAGATGATAGTGAAGCTGTCTGAATGAGGAAAGGCTCAATAAGAGGTGAAGAGGAGTAATTTGGTTTTAGCTGGGTTAAGTATGAGCTGGTGGTCACTAAGCCAGGTTTAAGCTTGTGAGAAGCATTCTTGTGTTTGGAAGTGGAGGTGTTTGAGTGTTGGGGCAGCACATATGATAGTGGTGTCATCTGCATATTGAATTATTGTGGCTTTTGGCATGGAGGATGAGAATTGATTGGTGAATAGAGTGAAGAGTAGTGGACCAAGGATGGAGCCTTGTGGGACACCCAGGGATACTGGTAGTAGAGAGGGTATTTGGTTCTGCCATTTTACAGCCTGTTGGCGACTTGATAGATAGCTCTTGAACCATGTGAAGGAGGAGAAACTGAGTTTTAGGCTAGATAGAGTATGGAGAAGTTTATTATGACCTACCATATCGAATGCTTTAGATAGGTCTAAGAATATGGCAGAGTCTAGTTGGCCATTATTTCTGTGCTGGTTAATGCTGCTAGTGAATGCTAATAGTGCAGTGGTTGTACTATGAAGGGGTATAAGCCGTGTTGGTTTTTGGATAGCAAATTGTTTTTTCTGAAGGTAGTTCATGAGTTGTGTGTGTATGACCTGTTCTAAGATTTTTGATAAGGTTGATAAAATAGCAATAAGATGGTAGTTGTTGAATTCAAAGGAGTTACCTCCTTTGTGTAATGGTATTATATAGGAGGTTTTCCATATGTGTGGCACTTTGCTTTCGGAGACTGACCTATTGATGAGGATTCCAACAGGGTAGGCTATAGCTGGTGCAGCTATTTGGAGGCATTCTGAGGGTAGGTTATCAGCAGCCAGAGTGGCGGGTTTGAGCTTTAGTAGTTTTTTGAATAGTTTTGGTTGATACTGGTTGAAAGGTAAAGTGGTATGTATTACTTTGTTGTTGTGGTGGTTCTGTTGTACTTGGTGTGTTTGTTGAGGAGGGGGTGTAGTATTCAGTTGGTTATTTGCTAGGGTTTGGATTGTCTCAGTAGAATATTTATTAAACTGGGTAGGGATGTTATCATGGTTATTCTCTGTTGTGAGTGAGGGGGTTGTTGTTTTTCCTGGTTGCAATACAGAGTTGATTGCAGCCCAGAACTTCTGAGGGTTTTTTACATGTTTTTCTTGTACGTTTTGGTAATAGTTGGATTTATCCATTTTAATGTATTTTTTGGCTTTATTCCTCAGTTCTAAGTATTTCAATTTTCTAGTTGTTTTTTGTTTTTGTGAAATTGGTTCCATGTTTTATCCCTTTCTAAGAGAATAGTTTTGGTGGGTTTAGTAAGCCAGGGTGCATATGTAGTTTTTATTCTTGTGGCTCTGGAGGGGGCGTGGTGGTCAAGAATTTGTATAAAGGTTTTATAAAGTACATTACTGCCTCTTCTAGGGGTAACTGATTAAGAGGGGCCCAGTTACAATATATTAGGTCACTGATGAAGTCATTAGGGTTAAAGCTTTTCTTATTTATGACTTCTCTTAGAGTTACATGGCTTATCTGGGGAAATTTGGCTCTTACTAGGTATGTTGGTTGGTGGTCACTCAGAATGTCTGGTAGACATCAGATTTGGGATGCAAGGAATGGATGGGATAAGAGTATCCAGTCCAGTATAGATTGGTGTTTGGATATTTTGTCATTCCTGGCGGAGGAAGTGATAACTTGGGTAAAGCCTTGGAGGTTGATGTGGGTGGGTGGAGTTTGACTTGAACAGTTAAGCCAGTCTATGTTAAACTCACCAAGCAAGATATTTTCTTGGGGTAAAGTGGTAGAGATGTATTCAAGTAGGTTTTCTAAGGTAGTGATATTATTTCCTGGTGGGATGTAGCAACCAATTATATTACTATGTTTATTTGGGTTTAATTGAAATTTGGTAAGAATTAGTTCTGCATTATTGAGTTCTGGTAGGGTAATATCAGGCTGTTTGAGGATGAGGTGGTCTTTGTACATTATGGCGACCCCTCCACCCCTTTTGCCTATTCTGTCTCTGCGAATGATATTATATATTGGGGCTGTAATTTAGTTATTGTGGATTTCAGGTTTTAGCCAGGTTTCAGTTAATAGGACAATATCAAGTTTATAGACAGATAATAGGGCATGAAGGTCATGGACTTTGTTAAGGATACTCCTAATATGTAGATTAAGAAAGAGGAGAGAGGATTTTGGTCTATGGATTAAGGGGTTGTGGTGACTGGGATGTTTGTTGTGTTGTTGGGTTGGGGTGTATATCCCCACAACATGTGAGTTCTTGGAATAGATGTGAAAGGAATTTTTTTAATTTGATGGCTATTTTAAATTGCTGTAGTGAGGCTTGGCACTTATTAATGGGTGGGAGTAGTTTGTATAGGTAGTAGTCTGTGTCGGAAGTTTGAAACAGGTATGGGGCTAGTTGAATGGTTGTTGGGCTTACACAATGGTATGAAGTAGTGGATTGTTTAGGAGTATTTAGGTTGTGGGGTAGTTGGACATGTTAGTCTGTTAAGGCTGTTAGAGTAATAAGAATAGTGAGTGAGATAATATGGAGAAGGGCTCTCATGTTTATGGTGTGTAGAAGGGTTTGCAATGTTACTTGTAATTAGGGGATTTGACAGAATAGGTGGGGTAATATTAGTTAAGTGATGAGTATGGTAGTAATTACTTTGTTAAGGGAGGTGGTTTAATGAGTATGGTTGGAGGAGCTGTGAGGTAATGGAGAGGAGGGAAGTATGGGTATAAATGAAATTGATGTGGGTGTGTGTGGGAAAGGGGCTAGGGTAGGGGAGCAAGGGCAAACGGAGCAGGTCCAACCTGGCTGATGGAGGCAAGAGTCTGAACAGAAACAATCAGCAACAGCATTATCCTGTGTGATGCTGGGTCTATTTTACTACAACTTCTAGCCAGGTAGAGTTTGTAGTCAGGGCTTGGAAGCCACGCACTTGCTTGAGATAATAACGGCTATGTTAAAAACAGAAGCCATAATCTTGGTTTTCTAGTTCATATTCCGGCTAGTTATCTAGCTTTTTGGTTTGGACAGAGGGAGCTTACTATTTGCAGAAATAGATTGCCATCTTGTGGCCAGAAAGGGAAGCAACACCACTAATTGGGTTAGTTAGATTCAATTATAGAAGCACGAAAACAGCTCGAAATACTGCCTGTCCATGCATGTGTGCAGCCAGAAAGTATTACAGAGAGGGGAAAAACAACATTTAAAAACCATAGGCAATCACCTGCACTATGTTACTTGGGATAAGATATCCAGTGGACTGCAGGGAGGGAGCCGCTGATATGCACTAGTAGTAGCTGTCCAAGACGCTGGGTTAGAGCGGACAAGGAATGGGCTGCCCTTGTTATGTAAGATGGTGTTTAGGCTGTAAAAGATTAAAAGAAATGAGCAATAACCACTGTAACAGTTGAAAATAAATGAGTAAAAACCACTGATAGGACACAAGTAGAGTAATTAGAAGACAGAAGAAGAGCTGGGTACAGACAGGATATGAGTGTGGGTGAGAGTAGGCTGGGAGATTAGGGAAGTTAGGGAAGTTAGGCAAGCAGGACTGGAAATACCACAGAGAACCACCACCAACAGTAGGCTAGCAGTTAGAAAATAACTAACATTAAGGAAACAAAAGGATGGATATGTAGAATGGAGGAAATAGAGTCCGAGCAAATGGGCAAGGCTAGTTCTCACACTTAAACTGTAACTGCAACAACCATTACCATGAGAATACAGTGTATATGCATCATTTAAACACTGCATGCACAGATTACTCAGAAGGAGGTACAAATCTTAAACACTGAATAAACGACTATGCAATGCACCAAATATCAAAGTATAAAAGCAGATACCATGCACTCAATGTATAGTCAAAGCAATAGGCAGTAAATTTTCAACAGTTTGCACGATTTATCAATATAGTGATTATGGGAACAGCAATATGCTGTAGTAGTTAGTTTATACAATGATACGAGCAGCTCAGTGATGACAGAATCCAGTATTTTACAATTAAACAGTTCATTAAAGCACAATATCTTAGTCAATGTACCATGTAGACCCATACAATTTGTATTTAATTTGTTTATATGAATGTCAGCTTTAAAATGATACCATAACCATTACTGTGTGATGCTCCTTTACGGAGATATTCAAAGAAATATGATTAATATAATATTTCTCATAGTTTACAAATAAACAAAGCATAATATCTCATCACTTGTAACAGACAGAGGCTACATATCAGTGTAGAAGTGATGTGTCTCAATGTCAGCTTCAAAATGATGCATCATTTGTGTCATCACCATGCTCCCTTGCAAAGATATGGGCATAATAATGAGAAGTATTGGAAATGTATAATTTTCATAATCCTAACAGACTAAACAAACTGTGATATGTGTACAAGTGTACAGTACACAGACACAGTTTTTTACCATGTTGTAAGCCATAATACTGTCTTCAAAATGAGGTATTACTTGGCACACTGACATGCTCCCTTGCAAAGATATTTACCAAAAATATGAAAAAAAATCATAATTTCCATAACCTAAGTCTGAAACAAACTTTAATATCTGTATATGTGTACAACATAGAGGCATAGTTCTTTTACCATGTTGGAACAATGAATACTGTGTTCAAAATGAGGTATTACATAGCACATTCAGATGCTCCTTTGCAACGTTATGTACCAAAATATGAAAAAAAAATCATAATTTCCATAACCTAAGTCCAAAACAAACTTTGATATCTGTACATGCGTACAACATACGGGCACAGTTCTTTTATCATGTTGGAACTATCAATATTGTCTTCAAAATGAGGTATTACTTAGCACATTCAGATGCTCCCTTGCAAAGTTATGTACCAAAATATGAAAAAAAATCATAATTGCCATAACCGGAGTCCTAAAAAACTGATATCTGTACATGTGTACAGCATTCAGACCCAGTTGTTTTACCATGTAGACACATATGACTGTAAATATACACATTCTTGGTGTAGCCAACATACTGCTGAATGGGTACATGTAAACAGAAAAAGCAAGGTAATGAGCACCACTCCACTAATGAACCCATGACAGGCATGGGACTTCAGTGGCAGGCAGGGCCATCTGATCTGTCCAATAGCTGTGCTGGCTACCCACTCAGACAGCTGATACCACTACAGTCTTACAACCTCCTTCAGTGTCAGCAGTCTGCCTTTCCTATGTCTTTTCTCTTTACATTTGTCCATTCAGCAATGGACCTAAGGGATCAAGTTCTGCATTAGTAAGCCCTTCCTGTCATCTAAACTCTACACATGCCTGATAAAAGCAGAATAAAAAAAAGAAGTATTGCAGGATGGTCACTGACATATTAGATTGTACGTGCTAGCACTCTCCTGAAACAGTTGTTCTTTCACAGCATCTTCACCAGCTCCTTACCACAGTTATTTGCCAAACTCAGAAAAATATATTTTACACAACACATTTCATAATAGAGTTTTACTTACCATCCTGGTCCCTACTTGGTCATGGGTGTTTTCCATTCTTCTCACAAGCTGCATATTACCAATCCTGCATATCTCTCCTCACGCCATTGTGGTGGTCAGTCAAGAACAACACAATGCCCTCCTCAGTTAGGTGAACGCCATCCCTTCTAAACAGGTGAACATCTTCTGCGGTGATGCTGTCATGACAGATTGTAGATCCACCAATCCTGTGCATCAAGCCATGCATGAACCTATTCTGTAAATGTTTGGCCTTGTGCGCTGCTCATTAACTATTTGCTGTTTTCCATATCTGTCAAGGAATTATGTCAGACCACACAAAATGACAACATGGCCACCATGACTGCATGTGTTCAAAAATTGCTCTGATTTGAAACCGTAGCCTTCCAAGTGGTTGACTGATGATATCATTCCCTCCAATGTGCAGCACAAGGATGTCAGGCTCAGGGTAGATGGAACACTTCTCTTCCAACAACTGCAGTACTATGGTCCAATGCATACCTCTTCTTGCAATCCAGTATACCTTCACACTGGATGTGGGGAAGCTCAAGTTATACTGCTTTCCAGTTATGGAGGCATGAATGTAGGAATGGCCACATACCCACACTCTTACTTGTTCTCCTGCTCGTGAAGCCATGACAGTGTCAGAAGGTGGGCGAACCTGCACAGGAAGGAAAATGCAAACAGATTACTACTGATGTTTGACATATATTGGAAGAGTATATATATATATATATATATATATATATATATATATATATATATATATATATATATATATATATATCATAATGCATTACCTGGTTAGACCATCCAAATCTTCACTCCTATCCACAGGGGCATTATTATTTTCATAAGGTACATAAGTGGTGATGATGCTGCAATGGTACATACCTACCACCCACAAAAACACAAAATTATACACAATGACTGACAAGGGGGCACAGAAAGGGCACATGTAAATGGAAAAAGGAGGATAAGGACCGCCACTCCACTAATATGCTGAGGACAGGCATGGGGCTTCAGGTTGTGGGCATCTGAAGTGTCCCATACCGGTGCTGGCTGCCCACTCAGACTTCTGGTAGCAGCAATTGCTCCTGATTTAAGCAATGCCACCACTCTGCCTTACCTCTGCCTTTTCTATTTACATGTGTCCTTTCAGCAATGGCCATAAGGACTGAAAGGGGGAGCTAATGTAAACCATCTTGCCCTGACCTACATACATTTACTACACCTGAAGGGAGGGAGACTGAGTGGAGAGCTACACCAAGACAACATGTGAAAAGACCAAGACTGACCCAGGCTTTGTATTTTTGCATGTGTCCTTTCCCGGAGGGAAACATTGCATCACAGTGGCAGCCCTGAGGCCATGCTTACCTAGGACAGCAGCACTATGGGCTCTTGGACAGTAATCTCAATGCATCTTTTCCTTTTCTTGTAGGTGGCCAGGAGGTGTATGCCTTGGTTTCTTCTAAACTGTAACTGGCTTGCCGCAATAACATGGCCAGAACGTGAAAGCTGCCGGTGGCTGTTACTCTCACGGAATAAAATGTAAGGATTCACTATGGTCACATCCCATAGGAACCAGAACAAGTACAGCCACCATTTTCTTACCTTTCATGCAGTTGGACACTGCATCCTGAGCTGATTGGCTCGGTCCACCCCATTCATGTATCTGTTGTACATATTTACAACTAGTGGACATTGCACTGAAGCTTTTGTTCCATCGTGCTGTCTCCTGCATGTGCTGGAGACTGCCAAGGTTGGGTTACTATTAGTTGACAACAGAAATACTGGGTTGCTATCCTTCCATTCACTTGCAAGCAGTGGTCCACTCTGCAACTGCTTGTAGAACCCTCGAGTTGTCTGTTGAACATTACAGGCCATCCTGACCAATTGGTGCGCAAATTACTAAAATGGATACGTGCATCTGTATGTTACTTATGAAAATACAGATAAACAGAAGGAAAGGAACTGTGCTTTCATCAATGAGCTAATGTTTGTACATGCACTAAACAATAATGTTTAAGAAATGTCCAATTAAATAAAATAATTAAAATAACAGAAATCTTTATACCATAGTGAATTATTAAATCAATATATACACCAAGTGGGACCAGAATACAGCCACTGTTTTCAATATCACAAAAGCTGGCCAGTCAGAAAGCCCCTCTAAATGAACTACAAACAAATTATGCAGATTCATCACGCTATCTCCCAAGAGAGACCACTGTCAGACTGATCACAAAGTGAAGTAGTCGGTCTGGCAAGATATATACATGTGTATATATATATATATATATATATATATATATATATATATATATATATATATATATATATATATATATGGTCTATGTTAAATGTTCGAACATCCAAAATGTCAAACATTACATTGTCGAGATCAATTGTTCGACATTTGGATGTTCGAACATCAAATAAAAAAGAAAAGTAAAAACAGAAAAAAAAACACTTTAACAGTGTAGGCAGGGGGGCAAGCCCCCCCTTCACCCCCCTACTTAAATATACCAACTTCAAAACCACACTTCAGTGCAGAAAAGGGAAATTCTCCCTATCTGCACCACACTGCTCCACTGAAAGTCTATCTTCGAGCACTCAAAGTTTTGAATGTTTGGTCTTGACCATGTAATGTTCGAAATTTTGAGCATTCGAAGATTTGACAGGTACCCTATATATATATATACAGGAATAAAAAAATCATGGGTTTCAGAGGGTATATAGTTTATGAAGAATGGTGGGGGTGGCTTGCAATGACTCCAAGCAGAGAAAGCACACAATCTGGTTTATGCATTCATCAATGTGATAACAACTTCTACTTATGTGAATAACAGTGACAGCTGCTGAGAGTTTTACCTGAAAAGTGACAATGAGTCAGTGCTATACTGTAACTGACTTATTACTAATGTGATAATGACCTGCCTTTCATTCCTGCAAAGTTATGCATGCTCAGACACAGGTGATAATTGCTGCACATAACCTGTTGAGTAGACATTCATTATATAACCTTGTGCAGCTGTTATGCAACACAGACTCTATCATCGGTACGGAGAAGACCTGAGTAATTCAGTAAAATAGTATAACACTGAACACTTCCTCCCACCTAAATTCCAGACATTACTGACAAAGCCAAGAAAAATGCCCAAAATATAACAGCTCCATGCTGGTAGTAGTCATCGAGTAATAACCATGGAGTTTGTTAAAAGTGTTGTGTCACCAAGTCATGGATTGGGGTCTTTTATTGAAATACATAATAGAGAACCAGCACATAACAAACCATATACCAAAAGAAAATCTACACAAGGCAGTATCCAAGGAATGCAGATGGAACAATATGATTTTCCACATCACAGGAAAAAATGTAGTCCCTTGTGATCTAAACTTATAGTATATATTATTTCTGTAATTAATAAATACAGCTAATAGACATTCATTAAAGACATCTAAGATAACAGTTTGGTAATATTAAGACACATATATATCATATTCATATCATGGTACAAGTTGTTTACAAAAATAAATCTTTATATTTAATTTATGATGGAGCTACCATGTGGACTAAGTTGTACTCAAACTAACTAATGAGTGAGTCTGTTTCCAACTGGATTCGTACATAAAAGTAATTCTGCGGTATAACAAACCCAGTACTTATTATTAATGCCCACCCTTCCAGGCATGTCTAAAGGTCAGTTCCCTGTGCTTTCTCCTATTAACCTGGTGAATTTGGGCATCCTGAGGAAATGTATCAACTGCCTCATGTACACCAATAACCCTCTCCTCTTACCGCCCAATGCTCAGACTTGTGAGAGATGTTATATATCCAAATTGGAAGCTATCCACTCTTCAGCCAAGATGGGAACAGCTGGTCAAGAGGAGAAGGTCAACACTTGCACCACACCACATGGAACACATAGCCCTCCAGAACACACACCACCACTGCTGTGTTAATTCCACCGCAAGAATAGACAACATATACAAAACAGCATATATTAGAGTCTGGATACTCATGTGTGCCTTTATTAAAATTCCAGTGCCTGGGGAAAACTTGGTGGTCAGTCCTTCATATTCACAGTCTGATGCAAGTTCAGAGAAGGAAACTAAATCATGTTTCTTTTACAAAAAGCAGAAAAAATTATGTTGTCTATATTGCAGAAATACTGAAGAAAGTTTACTGCATTTATATGCATTGTCTAGAAAGTGATGCAGGTGATCACTTCTTTAGTGATACTTGTCTCTCAATATGTAATTTAATGGATGCTCTGAGGTTTAAAACTTGAACAAATGTTATTACCAAGAATCATTCAGAAACCAAAGGCATTATGCACCTGAAAAGAAATATGAGCATAGTGGCTTTTCCTGGTGAATGAATGAAAACAGAATATACTAATAAATAAACAATAAAATTAAAAGTATCCAATGCTTCCCCCAGGGATCCACCTATGAGGTAGTAAAGCATATACTTCTCGTAAGTCCAGGCCAAAATTGAGGGGCTGTGACTAGCCAAGTTTGCAGATGACAGCAAATTAGGTGCCATCAGGGAATCCTCTAACAATGTCAATGTATTTCCAAAGGGGTTAACACAGCCCAATGATTGGTGCCAAAGCCATGGTCTTAAACTAAATGCTAAAAAAATGCATCATCACCCCCCTTCAGTAAAATCAATGTCCTTGCTGATTATAAAATAAACCATAACACCCCAAGTATCAATTCAGTAGAGAGAGACCTGGAAACACAAGGTGACTGTGACCTCAACTTTGACCGCCAGGTGTCTACTGTGGTGAGGAAGGCATTTTATGTTGTTCACCTGCTTAGCAAAGACATCACACCTCAAGAGCAAGAGAGGTTGTAACTCCATTGTACTCTTCCCTCATCAGGCCTATTATTAAATACAGTGCTCCCTTTGGTACATACCATACCAGACACCTGCAGCAACTTGAGACACCTCAGAGATTTTTGAGCAAATTCAGGGTCTCCAGCACATGTCTTTTACAGACAGAAAATTGCTGCCACTGTACTCAGTAGCATATAGACTACTCGGAGTTGACTCATGTCTGACTTACAGGGCTACCTGCCCCAAATCTAACGGAAATGCTGCACATCTGTAAAGACTAGAGTCACCTGTTTCAGAGACCTCAGTCTAGCTTGTGACAAACAGGACCTGCTGGAGAGACAGATGCATCTCTCAGAGACTGCCAGTCCTGTGGAATAGGCTTCCAGTCATTATCAAGAAGAGCACCCCCATGACCCCGTGCAACCTGGACTACTGGATGGGAAACCATCAATTTCTGCCAGGGATTGCCCCCTCTCTTGGACATGGGATGTCCTTGACAGAAAATTGGAATTTAATGGCTAGGCTTCAAAATGATGTATCATTTGTGTCATCACTATGCTCCCTTGCAAAAATATGGGCTCTCCACTGCTTGTCAAGCATCACTTGCAGAAGTGTGTCAATGCCAATGTGCACTAACAACTGGATGTTCATTTTGGTAGAGTACAGTACTTTTGGTAAAATTTCTTGTCTCATATGGCCAGAGGCATCACCATATGGGCCTTTACAGTAGCAGACATCCCATATATCAACTATCCAGGACAGTAATGCCTGTTTTGCTTTGTTTTGTTACTGTCTGAATAGTCCAAGATTCAAGCATGACAGGAAAACACCTTATTCCTTTCCTGGTGTGTCATCTCTCTTATGTGTCATTCTCTAATTGATGTTTGTTGTCCAACCCTCCTCATGACTTTATGTCAACCATCTGAATTAATGCATTTCTCCAGCTATTGTCCTCTTTACCTTTTTTGTATACACCACCTGTATCTGTCCCTGACTGTGCTCTATATTTGGATATCTGCCCTTCTACCTGCCATGTTCTCTCCATCCCATTCCTGTCATCCCTCAAATTCCTAGTCATCTTGCTATTTTTTATAAACTTAGAAAAGTGTTTCTTTAGGCTCCTGCCAAAATTCATTTTCCTCCCCCAACCCCTCATACTTTCTGATTACCCTTCTGTGGTTACCTTTGTTTGCTGTTCATCCTTTTTCTCCTTTCATATCAAACCCATTCCATCCACGTTTATTTGCTGAACATAGGTGACACAATGCTGGGCACACCTGCATTGGTCTTTGTGTTGGCCACTGTACATAGCTGAACTGCTGTTGTGATGACTAGGTGATAGCTGCAGCTATACATTGCTTGACTCATTTATGTCATACGTAATCAGCTGTAAATGATTTGGTCATGCCAGCCTACCTTAGATGTGACACCTGTCATTGTGGCTATTTGCATTCCCTTAGCTCAACTCCTGCCATAGAGTATGATAAGACTGCTTTCCCATTGCCGCTGCACCTCTGTTTTCTTATGCAGTTATTTGCTTGGTATGCATGTTCTGTCCCCTGTCTACTACATGTCTGATTAGCTTTATAGCTATTTGCATAGCAACCTCCTTGAACAATAACATTGCAAATGGGTACAGAGCTTATCTGTGAATCCCAATCACACAGATTACTTATGACATAAATGATGCAGGAGTCAAGGAGTATAACAGGTATAAAAAAAAAAACTTTCACACGCATTCTTCTGAAATCATTAAATGGTTTCAAAACAAACACACTACATACATAATTCTCTGAAAGAGCATGTTTACATCTAGTGAAACTTGTATTAACAAATAAAATTATTTAAAGAAGAAGTGACCGTGTTTTTCCTTCAAGAAATAAACAATTACGTTACTAGACTTTTCTTCTATAATCTATTCTTTACAGCAGGCGCATCAAATGTCACGGCCTCTGCCACTAAAATTTATGAAGGATAATTTTCATTCTCAAACCAAAACAATATAGCCATTACTACACAGATATCACTTTTTCA
>NC_056748.1:75025341-75030341 GCF_019279795.1 Protopterus annectens | reverse complement strand
GTCGAGGTTTAAGTCTCTCGCCCTTGTGGCTCTGATGGATCTAGATTTTTTGAGGTGAAGCATATTCATCAAATCTGGGTTTGACATGGCCTTGTATGTTAGGCAAAGGTCACCTCTGAGCAAGCGGTAAGCGACTGAATAGAGCTAGAGTTCTTTCAGTCGGGCAGCATAGGACAGATGTTTGAGACCCTTTATCCTTTTGGTGAGGAACTTTTGTGGCCTCTCCAGCTGCTGCAAGTGTCGGGTCAGATACATTCCGAATGGGGCATTGTACTCAATCATTGGTCTGATGAGTGATGAGTATAGGGAGACTATGACCTCCCTTGATCTAGATGAGAATCCCTTCATGATAAGGTGGGCAATGTAGAAGGTCTTCCTAACTACTTTAGCTACATGGGTGTCGAATGACAGACTACTATCAACCTGGGTCCCCAGGTCCCTGATAACTTCTTCTGTGCTCAGTGGATTGCCACCTATTTGGTAGCTAGGGTAACCTTGTTTTTCCCGAAGGGTATGACTATGCATTTTTGGCATTTAACTTTAGGCCATGGCTCTGGCACCAGTTATCCGTTTCTGTGAGACCCTTCTGAAGGATATCTGTGTCAGATGTGTTTTCTACTATGGCCCAGTTTGCAGTCATCTGCAAACTTTGTCAGCCATAACCCTCCTGTGTTTGCTTGTACTTGGAAAAGTAGATGCCAAACAAGAGTGGGCCCAGGACTGAGCCCTGTGGTACACCACTTGTGACAGGCTTTGAGTCTGACATGGCGCCAGCAACTCTGACCCTGTGGGTTCTGTCACTCAGCCAGTTTGCAACCCATCTTGTGATGTATGGGTTAACATTTAAGCTGATGAGTTTTTCAATGATACCCGAGTGGGGTATTGTATCGAAGGCCTTCGCCAGATCGAGGTAGGCTGTATGGACTGCCTTTCCTCATCAATGGCTTTGGTGACTGTTTGAAAAAGTCAACCAAGTTTAGAAGGCATGATCTGCCTTTGACAAAGCCAAACTGGGATGGATCCAAAGTCTGCAAATTTCCTATGTCTTTATTTATGAGGTCCATTATGATCCTCTCCATGGCTTTGCAGATAAGGCTTGTCAAGCTAATGGGCCGGTAATTTCCAGGGTCGGTGGAGGCACCGCCTTTGTGAAGTGGGACCACAGTTGCAGTGCGCCACTCCTGGAGTGCGTATCCAGAGGTAAGACTATGATTAAACAGCTGTCCTAGCTGTGGGTTTAATTCCTCGTTGAGTTTGTGGAGCACACAGTCGGGACACCATCAGGTCCCATGGATGCTGTGTTTTTTGCTTTGGAGAGAGCAGTTCTCACTTGGGCGTTGGAGATGTTTGGGGGCTGCAATCGCTTGGTATAGATATCTCTCCTTTTGGGGAGGGGAGAAGTTTGCACTGAACCTGTCAGCCAGTATGTTGGCAATGTCTGTAGGATCAGTAATCTTCACATCATTTTGAACTAGTTCTGAGCATATCTGGGAGTTTCCTCCCAGGTTTCTAACATAGCTAAAGAAGGCCTTATGATTGTCTTTTGAGTCTTTAGCTATTTTTCTCTCAAAATTTGCTTTGGATGATTTTATGAGAGCTCTTAGTTTTTACTTATAGTGATCAAGGGTGTCTTACCTTTTAAGGATTTTGCTCTATCTTGTAGTAGCTTCCTCCTTTTGTTGTAGAGTTTGTTTATGGCTGGGGTCCACCAGACTGGACGCTTGCCTTTGGTACAAAGAGTCTTTGTTTTGCTTGGGATTGCCTTATCCATGCAGTCCTGCAGGTGCTGGTAGAAGGCATTTGTAAGTGATTCAGCGGCTTGAGTACTGTTTTCCACGGCTCGGGGCCTTAAAGGAGACCACACTAGTCTTTAGAAGTGTGAAGTCGGCTTTCGAGAAGTTTTTACTGTGGTCTTTTATTTCAGGTGGGGGTGGGATGAGGACCTCCAGCGAGATTAGTTTGTGATCTGATCTCACCAGTGAGGGTATACTTCGGTGTTGAACATTGTGCTCCCATGTTCGTGATGATGAGATCAAGTATGTTTTCTCCTCTTGTGGGGATGGTGACTAGTTGTTCCATGGCATTTGAGTTTATGAATTCCAGGAACTTTTGGGCTAGGGTGTTTGGGCTTGAGTAGTGTTCCCAGTCTATATTAGGGTAATTGAAGTCACCTAGTATGATGGTGTTTGGTGATACATTTATCCCCTCTAGTGTTTTCAGGAAGGCCATGTGAGGTTCCTGAGTTTGTGAGGGTGGCCTGTAACATGCTACAATTTGCAGAGCAGTCTTGCCTATGGTTAATTGCACCTGGATGGTCTCCGATGCATCGTGCGTTGCCACCAGTCTTGAGGTGTGGGTGTCCTTGATGAATATGGATACCCTCCCTCCTTTCTTGGTATTGTCCGGATTTTGGGGCCGGAACGCATGATAAGAGGTAAAACCTGATAGTGCTGGGGTGCTCTCAGGAGCCTTGAACCAGGTTTCTGTCACTGCACAGACATCGATGTTCTCCATACTGAGAAGGGCCTCGAGTGCGTGCATTTTGAGATTTAGACTTCTGGCATTGAGCAGCATTACCCTTAGTTTTTTTCCTTTTTTGTGTTCTAGGGTGGTAGGTTTAGAATTTGAGCCTTGCCTAAAAAAGGCACTATGGGGGTGGCAAGAGCCTTTGCCAATATCCGGAATCCCAGGGTGACAGGTGCAAGCCGTCCCTTGAAGCAGCGTGGCTTGTCCAGCATGTCATCCCAGGCAGACAGACATTGGATCCCCTTTGAATGACACCAGAGTTTAAGCCAATTGTTAAAGCTGATCATCTTATCTCTGTATTGTGGCATCATTCTTGGTGAAGGTAGGATACTGCTCAAGGTCAGGGTCATACCTGCCTGGGCTACATAATCAGAGAGCTCCTCAATGTCTCTTTTCATGTAGTCCAAGGAGGTGCGTCTCAGGTCGTTTACACCAGCGTGGACAATGACTGAGTCGTATTTGTACCTGCTGTTGAGAGACCTGAGTGCTTGCGTTATGTGGCGGATTCTAGCGCCTGACAGGCAGCTTACTGTGACCTTCTCCTTACTCAGTCTGGTGAGCGGGACGTCAGTGTGTCTGACTATGGAGTCACCAATGACTAGTGTGTCTGGCATTGTGTTTGGCCTTAAGGGCTGTGACTGTTTGACACTCTGACTGTGAGGTCTATGTGTTGCAGGTGTTGTGTTTTGAGGTGGTGGTTGTTTGGGTGTCTGCTTTGGTGGCCTCTGCTGTTTTGGTAGATTTTTGATCAGAGCCCGAGTATGTCTTTGTGTGTTTATGTGTATGATTTGAGGTTGTGATGGTACTATGTGAGACTGGGTCTATAGTGTGTGTGGTAACCTTCTCCTCCTGACTGGTCTTGCCAGTCCTATGTTGAGAGAGCTCAGCCTCCAGTTTGGCCGTATAGTTGCATCTCTCGCATGTATTTGTGTTTTGTGGGAGGAGGAGAGGGTTGTCTGTGTACATGAGGCAATTGTAACATTGCCTCAATATTCCCAGGTTCACCAGCTGAGCAGGAGAGGACACTAGCAACTGATCCTCGACATGCTAGAAGGACTAGACAAAAAAACTTTACAAGACATTCCGGGGGATGTGGGTGACCGAGAAATGGGGGTTGCCTTTTTTGGGGTGCTATCTATAAGAGTGCCGTATCAAGGTAATAAGTACTGTAGGAGCAAGTGCTAGGTTTAACAGATAGAGAAAAGTCTACTTGGAGTCAAGTAGAGATGATCTTTTTAGGTATTAGAGAAAGTGCTAGTAACAGGGATGCTTAAAGGTAAGATTGAAAAGAATACACTCTGCAGTGTGCACTAGAGAAGTTAGATATGAAAGTAGGTAACTTGAGTTTTACCTGTTTAAAAAGTTAAGGTTTAGTGGAGAGTTACTATTTTTAAAACAGCAAGATGGACTGAAAGCGGTGGTTACTTTTGTATTTTGGTACTATGAAATACTGTAGGATGGCCAATAAATTTAAATAATTGAAGGGGTGGGATTTCAAAAGTGATGGTTTTGTGATTACTCACATAAGCCAGTGAAAGTAGAGAGAAATGAGATATATGGTCAGATTAACATAAGAGGCGGGCAACTAGAAAGACAGTGGTATTTAACAAGACAACTTAAATGGGTGGGAGGGAGGAAAAAAATTCTGCCTGACTCAGAACAGAGAGAGCTGTGGTCTCTTTTGAAGTTTTAAACAGAATGCAAGCAAAACACAAGGTAAAGAAAACAAACTACAGTATTCAAAATATAGAAAGGCAATACAGAAATACAAAAAATAACAGCAAACTAACCTTTCCTTCACAGCAAAGTGTAGCAGAGTCTGGATGAGCCTTTCTGGTAAAGTTTCTTTAACCGGGCAGCATATGGCATCTGTTTGAGCCCTTTGATCCTCTTGGTGAGGTACTTTTGGGGTCTTTCCAGTTGCTGCAGGTGTTTGGTAAGGTACATCCCAAAAGGGGCATTGTACTCGATTATGGGCCTGATGAGGGATGAGTAAAGAGGCACGATGACCTCTCCTAATCTAGATGTGAATCCCTTCATGATTAGGTGGGCTATATAAAATGTTTTTCTAACCACTTTGGCCACGTGGTTGTCAAATGAGAGATTGCTATCAACTTGGGTCCCCAGGTCCCTAATGACTTCTTCTGTACTTAATGGATTACCACCTATGTGGTAATTTGTGGGCACTTTGTTTTTGCCAAAGGGGATGACTATACACTTTTTGGCGTTTAGCTTGAGGCCATGGCTCTGGCACCAGTTGTCTGTTTCTATGAGGCCCTTTTGGAGGATGCTTGTGTCGGCTGGAGAGTCGATTATGGCGCCCAGTTTGCAGTCATCTGCGAACTTGGTAAGCCACAGTCCTTCCGTGTTGGCCTGTACCTCCGAAAAATATATACCAAACAAGAGAGGTCCCAGGACTGAGCCTTGTGGGACGCCACTTGTAACTGGTTTGGAGTCTGACATGGCTCCAGCAA